>NC_064637.1:29336694-29619783 GCF_023864275.1 Schistocerca cancellata | reverse complement strand
TTACAAGGCTGCAATTTTTATTGGCCACCAACTGGGCTTTTGGTGGAAATGACGTACCACCAGCAGTATGATGTGCGCAAGAGTGCCAACGAAGGGGGGGGGGGGGGCGGGGGAACAAGAAGGTGACAAGTTGTTATTCTATTGGTATGTACTGTCTCTTTATAGTATTTTAAAGATAGTTCTTTCAAGTTCGCCTTAGAACGTAGCATTTTATTTCCATAGTGTAGTAAATCTTTGCTTTCTCACAGCAGCGTGTTCACATTACAAGGCTGCAATTTTTATTGGCCACCAACTGGGCTTTTGGTGGAAATGACGTACCACCAGCAGTATGATGTGCGCAAGAGTGCCAACGAAGGGGGGGGGGGGGGGCGGGAACAAGAAGGTGACAAGTTGTTATTCTATTGGTATGTACTGTCTCTTTATAGTATTTTAAAGATAGTTCTTTCAAGTTCGCCTTAGAACGTAGCATTTTATTTCCATAGTGTAGTAAATCTTTGCTTTCTCACAGCAGCGTGTTCACATTACAAGGCTGCCATTTTTATTGGCCACCAACTGGGCTTTTGGTGGAAATGACGTACCACCAGCAGTATGATGTGCGCAAGAGTGCCAACGAAGGGGGGGGGGGGGGGCGGGAACAAGAAGGTGACAAGTTGTTATTCTATTGGTATGTACTGTCTCTTTATAGTATTTTAAAGATAGTTCTTTCAAGTTCGCCTTAGAACGTAGCATTTTATTTCCATAGTGTAGTAAATCTTTGCTTTCTCACAGCAGCGTGTTCACATTACAAGGCTGCAATTTTTATTGGCCACCAACTGGGCTTTTGGTGGAAATGACGTACCACCAGCAGTATGATGTGCGCAAGAGTGCCAACGAAGGGGGGGGGGGGGGGCGGGAACAAGAAGGTGACAAGTTGTTATTCTATTGGTATGTACTGTCTCTTTATAGTGTTTTAAAGATTGTTCTTTCAAGTTCGCCTTAGAACGTAGCATTTTATTTCCAAAGTGTAGTAAATCTTTGCTTTCTCACAGCAGGGTGTTCACATTACAAGGCTGCCATTTTTATTGGCCACCAACTGGGCTTTTGGTGGAAATGACGTACCACCAGCAGTATGATGTGCGCAAGAGTGCCAACGAAGGGGGGGGGGGGGGCGGGAACAAGAAGGTGACAAGTTGTTATTCTATTGGTATGTACTGTCTCTTTATAGTATTTTAAAGATAGTTCTTTCAAGTTCGCCTTAGAACGTAGCATTTTATTTCCATAGTGTAGTAAATCTTTGCTTTCTCACAGCAGGGTGTTCACATTACAAGGCTGCAATTTTTATTGGCCACCAACTGGGCTTTTGGTGGAAATGACGTACCACCAGCAGTATGATGTGCGCAAGAGTGCCAACGAAGGGGGGGGGGGGGGGGCGGGAACAAGAAGGTGACAAGTTGTTATTCTATTGGTATGTACTGTCTCTTTATAGTATTTTAAAGATAGTTCTTTCAAGTTCGCCTTAGAACGTAGCATTTTATTTCCATAGTGTAGTAAATCTTTGCTTTCTCACAGCAGGGTGTTCACATTACAAGGCTGCAATTTTTATTGGCCACCAACTGGGCTTTTGGTGGAAATGACGTACCACCAGCAGTATGATGTGCGCAAGAGTGCCAACGAAGGGGGGGGGGGGGGGGCGGGAACAAGAAGGTGACAAGTTGTTATTCTATTGGTATGTACTGTCTCTTTATAGTGTTTTAAAGATTGTTCTTTCAAGTTCGCCTTAGAACGTAGCATTTTATTTCCAAAGTGTAGTAAATCTTTGCTTTCTCTCAGCAGCGTGTTCACATTACAAGGCTGCCATTTTTATTGGCCACCAACTGGGCTTTTGGTGGAAATGACGTACCACCAGCAGTATGATGTGCGCAAGAGTGCCAACGAAGGGGGGGGGGGGGGGCGGGAACAAGAAGATGACAAGTTGTTATTCTATTGGTATGTACTGTCTCTTTATAGTATTTTAAAGATAGTTCTTTCAAGTTCGCCTTAGAACGTAGCATTTTATTTCCATAGTGTAGTAAATCTTTGCTTTCTCACAGCAGGGTGTTCACATTACAAGGCTGCAATTTTTATTGGCCACCAACTGGGCTTTTGGTGGAAATGACGTACCACCAGCAGTATGATGTGCGCAAGAGTGCCAACGAAGGGGGGGGGGGGGGGCGGGAACAAGAAGGTGACAAGTTGTTATTCTATTGGTATGTACTGTCTCTTTATAGTATTTTAAAGATAGTTCTTTCAAGTTCGCCTTAGAACGTAGCATTTTATTTCCATAGTGTAGTAAATCTTTGCTTTCTCACAGCAGCGTGTTCACATTACAAGGCTGCCATTTTTATTGGCCACCAACTGGGCTTTTGGTGGAAATGACGTACCACCAGCAGTATGATGTGCGCAAGAGTGCCAACGAAGGGGGGGGGGGGGGCGGGAACAAGAAGGTGACAAGTTGTTATTCTATTGGTATGTACTGTCTCTTTATAGTATTTTAAAGATAGTTCTTTCAAGTTCGCCTTAGAACGTAGCATTTTATTTCCATAGTGTAGTAAATCTTTGCTTTCTCACAGCAGGGTGTTCACATTACAAGGCTGCAATTTTTATTGGCCACCAACTGGGCTTTTGGTGGAAATGACGTACCACCAGCAGTATGATGTGCGCAAGAGTGCCAACGAAGGGGGGGGGGGGGGCGGGAACAAGAAGGTGACAAGTTGTTATTCTATTGGTATGTACTGTCTCTTTATAGTATTTTAAAGATAGTTCTTTCAAGTTCGCCTTAGAACGTAGCATTTTATTTCCATAGTGTAGTAAATCTTTGCTTTCTCACAGCAGCGTGTTCACATTACAAGGCTGCCATTTTTATTGGCCACCAACTGGGCTTTTGGTGGAAATGACGTACCACCAGCAGTATGATGTGCGCAAGAGTGCCAACGAAGGGGGGGGGGGGGGGCGGGAACAAGAAGGTGACAAGTTGTTATTCTATTGGTATGTACTGTCTCTTTATAGTATTTTAAAGATAGTTCTTTCAAGTTCGCCTTAGAACGTAGCATTTTATTTCCATAGTGTAGTAAATCTTTGCTTTCTCACAGCAGGGTGTTCACATTACAAGGCTGCAATTTTTATTGGCCACCAACTGGGCTTTTGGTGGAAATGACGTACCACCAGCAGTATGATGTGCGCAAGAGTGCCAACGAAGGGGGGGGGGGGGGGGCGGGAACAAGAAGGTGACAAGTTGTTATTCTATTGGTATGTACTGTCTCTTTATAGTGTTTTAAAGATTGTTCTTTCAAGTTCGCCTTAGAACGTAGCATTTTATTTCCATAGTGTAGTAAATCTTTGCTTTCTCACAGCAGCGTGTTCACATTACAAGGCTGCCATTTTTATTGGCCACCAACTGGGCTTTTGGTGGAAATGACGTACCACCAGCAGTATGATGTGCGCAAGAGTGCCAACGAAGGGGGGGGGGGGGGGGCGGGAACAAGAAGGTGACAAGTTGTTATTCTATTGGTATGTACTGTCTCTTTATAGTATTTTAAAGATAGTTCTTTCAAGTTCGCCTTAGAACGTAGCATTTTATTTCCATAGTGTAGTAAATCTTTGCTTTCTCACAGCAGGGTGTTCACATTACAAGGCTGCAATTTTTATTGGCCACCAACTGGGCTTTTGGTGGAAATGACGTACCACCAGCAGTATGATGTGCGCAAGAGTGCCAACGAAGGGGGGGGGGGGGGGGGGGCGGGAACAAGAAGGTGACAAGTTGTTATTCTATTGGTATGTACTGTCTCTTTATAGTATTTTAAAGATAGTTCTTTCAAGTTCGCCTTAGAACGTAGCATTTTATTTCCATAGTGTAGTAAATCTTTGCTTTCTCACAGCAGGGTGTTCACATTACAAGGCTGCAATTTTTATTGGCCACCAACTGGGCTTTTGGTGGAAATGACGTACCACCAGCAGTATGATGTGCGCAAGAGTGCCAACGAAGGGGGGGGGGGGGGGCGGGAACAAGAAGGTGACAAGTTGTTATTCTATTGGTATGTACTGTCTCTTTATAGTGTTTTAAAGATTGTTCTTTCAAGTTCGCCTTAGAACGTAGCATTTTATTTCCAAAGTGTAGTAAATCTTTGCTTTCTCTCAGCAGCGTGTTCACATTACAAGGCTGCCATTTTTATTGGCCACCAACTGGGCTTTTGGTGGAAATGACGTACCACCAGCAGTATGATGTGCGCAAGAGTGCCAACGAAGGGGGGGGGGGGGCGGGAACAAGAAGATGACAAGTTGTTATTCTATTGGTATGTACTGTCTCTTTATAGTATTTTAAAGATAGTTCTTTCAAGTTCGCCTTAGAACGTAGCATTTTATTTCCATAGTGTAGTAAATCTTTGCTTTCTCACAGCAGGGTGTTCACATTACAAGGCTGCAATTTTTATTGGCCACCAACTGGGCTTTTGGTGGAAATGACGTACCACCAGCAGTATGATGTGCGCAAGAGTGCCAACGAAGGGGGGGGGGGGGGCGGGAACAAGAAGGTGACAAGTTGTTATTCTATTGGTATGTACTGTCTCTTTATAGTATTTTAAAGATAGTTCTTTCAAGTTCGCCTTAGAACGTAGCATTTTATTTCCATAGTGTAGTAAATCTTTGCTTTCTCACAGCAGCGTGTTCACATTACAAGGCTGCCATTTTTATTGGCCACCAACTGGGCTTTTGGTGGAAATGACGTACCACCAGCAGTATGATGTGCGCAAGAGTGCCAACGAAGGGGGGGGGGGGGGGGGGCGGGAACAAGAAGGTGACAAGTTGTTATTCTATTGGTATGTACTGTCTCTTTATAGTATTTTAAAGATAGTTCTTTCAAGTTCGCCTTAGAACGTAGCATTTTATTTCCATAGTGTAGTAAATCTTTGCTTTCTCACAGCAGGGTGTTCACATTACAAGGCTGCAATTTTTATTGGCCACCAACTGGGCTTTTGGTGGAAATGACGTACCACCAGCAGTATGATGTGCGCAAGAGTGCCAACGAAGGGGGGGGGGGGGCGGGAACAAGAAGGTGACAAGTTGTTATTCTATTGGTATGTACTGTCTCTTTATAGTATTTTAAAGATAGTTCTTTCAAGTTCGCCTTAGAACGTAGCATTTTATTTCCATAGTGTAGTAAATCTTTGCTTTCTCACAGCAGCGTGTTCACATTACAAGGCTGCCATTTTTATTGGCCACCAACTGGGCTTTTGGTGGAAATGACGTACCACCAGCAGTATGATGTGCGCAAGAGTGCCAACGAAGGGGGGGGGGGGGGGCGGGAACAAGAAGGTGACAAGTTGTTATTCTATTGGTATGTACTGTCTCTTTATAGTATTTTAAAGATAGTTCTTTCAAGTTCGCCTTAGAACGTAGCATTTTATTTCCATAGTGTAGTAAATCTTTGCTTTCTCACAGCAGGGTGTTCACATTACAAGGCTGCAATTTTTATTGGCCACCAACTGGGCTTTTGGTGGAAATGACGTACCACCAGCAGTATGATGTGAGCAAGAGTGCCAACGAAGGGGGGGGGGGGGGGCGGGAACAAGAAGGTGACAAGTTGTTATTCTATTGGTATGTACTGTCTCTTTATAGTGTTTTAAAGATTGTTCTTTCAAGTTCGCCTTAGAACGTAGCATTTTATTTCCAAAGTGTAGTAAATCTTTGCTTTCTCTCAGCAGCGTGTTCACATTACAAGGCTGCCATTTTTATTGGCCACCAACTGGGCTTTTGGTGGAAATGACGTACCACCAGCAGTATGATGTGCGCAAGAGTGCCAACGAAGGGGGGGGGGGGGGCGGGAACAAGAAGATGACAAGTTGTTATTCTATTGGTATGTACTGTCTCTTTATAGTATTTTAAAGATAGTTCTTTCAAGTTCGCCTTAGAACGTAGCATTTTATTTCCATAGTGTAGTAAATCTTTGCTTTCTCACAGCAGGGTGTTCACATTACAAGGCTGCAATTTTTATTGGCCACCAACTGGGCTTTTGGTGGAAATGACGTACCACCAGCAGTATGATGTGCGCAAGAGTGCCAACGAAGGGGGGGGGGGGGGGCGGGAACAAGAAGGTGACAAGTTGTTATTCTATTGGTATGTACTGTCTCTTTATAGTATTTTAAAGATAGTTCTTTCAAGTTCGCCTTAGAACGTAGCATTTTATTTCCATAGTGTAGTAAATCTTTGCTTTCTCACAGCAGCGTGTTCACATTACAAGGCTGCCATTTTTATTGGCCACCAACTGGGCTTTTGGTGGAAATGACGTACCACCAGCAGTATGATGTGCGCAAGAGTGCCAACGAAGGGAGGGGGGGGGGGGCGGGAACAAGAAGGTGACAAGTTGTTATTCTATTGGTATGTACTGTCTCTTTATAGTATTTTAAAGATAGTTCTTTCAAGTTCGCCTTAGAACGTAGCATTTTATTTCCATAGTGTAGTAAATCTTTGCTTTCTCACAGCAGGGTGTTCACATTACAAGGCTGCAATTTTTATTTGCCCATCAACTGGGCTTTTGGTGGAAATGACGCACCACCAGCAGCATGATGTCCGCAAGAGTGGCAACGAGGGGGGGCGGGGCCGGGAACAAGAAGATGACAAGTTGTTATTCTATTGGTATGTACTCTCTTTATAGTGTTTTAAAGATTGTTCTTTCAAGTTCGCCTTAGAACGTAGCATTTTATTTCCAAAGTGTAGTAAATCTTTGCTTTCTCTCAGCAGCGTGTTCACATTACAAGGCTGCCATTTTTATTGGCCACCAACTGGGCTTTTGGTGGAAATGACGTACCACCAGCAGTATGATGTGCGCAAGAGTGCCAACGAAGGGGGGGGGGGGGGGCGGGAACAAGAAGATGACAAGTTGTTATTCTATTGGTATGTACTGTCTCTTTATAGTATTTTAAAGATAGTTCTTTCAAGTTCGCCTTAGAACGTAGCATTTTATTTCCATAGTGTAGTAAATCTTTGCTTTCTCACAGCAGGGTGTTCACATTACAAGGCTGCAATTTTTATTTGCCCATCAACTGGGCTTTTGGTGGAAATGACGCACCACCAGCAGCATGATGTCCGCAAGAGTGGCAACGAGGGGGGGCGGGGCCGGGAACAAGAAGATGACAAGTTGTTATTCTATTGGTATGTACTCTCTTTATAGTGTTTTAAAGATTGTTCTTTCAAGTTCGCCTTAGAACGTAGCATTTTATTTCCAAAGTGTAGTAAATCTTTGCTTTCTCTCAGCAGCGTGTTCACATTACAAGGCTGCCATTTTTATTGGCCACCAACTGGGCTTTTGGTGGAAATGACGTACCACCAGCAGTATGATGTGCGCAAGAGTGCCAACGAAGGGGGGGGGGGGGGGCGGGAACAAGAAGGTGACAAGTTGTTATTCTATTGGTATGTACTGTCTCTTTATAGTATTTTAAAGATAGTTCTTTCAAGTTCGCCTTAGAACGTAGCATTTTATTTCCATAGTGTAGTAAATCTTTGCTTTCTCACAGCAGGGTGTTCACATTACAAGGCTGCAATTTTTATTTGCCCATCAACTGGGCTTTTGGTGGAAATGACGCACCACCAGCAGCATGATGTCCGCAAGAGTGGCAACGAGGGGGGGCGGGGCCGGGAACAAGAAGATGACAAGTTGTTATTCTATTGGTATGTACTCTCTTTATAGTGTTTTAAAGATTGTTCTTTCAAGTTCGCCTTAGAACGTAGCATTTTATTTCCAAAGTGTAGTAAATCTTTGCTTTCTCTCAGCAGCGTGTTCACATTACAAGGCTGCCATTTTTATTGGCCACCAACTGGGCTTTTGGTGGAAATGACGCACCACCAGCAGTATGATGTGCGCAAGAGTGCCAACGAAGGGGGGGGGGGGGGGGGGGGGCGGGAACAAGAAGATGACAAGTTGTTATTCTATTGGTATGTACTGTCTCTTTATAGTATTTTAAAGATAGTTCTTTCAAGTTCGCCTTAGAACGTAGCATTTTATTTCCATAGCGTAGTAAATCTTTGCTTTCTCACAGCAGGGTGTTCACATTACAAGGCTGCAATTTTTATTTGCCCATCAACTGGGCTTTTGGTGGAAATGACGCACCACCAGCAGCATGATGTCCGCAAGAGTGGCAACGAGGGGGGGCGGGGCCGGGAACAAGAAGATGACAAGTTGTTATTCTATTGGTATGTACTCTCTTTATAGTGTTTTAAAGATTGTTCTTTCAAGTTCGCCTTAGAACGTAGCATTTTATTTCCAAAGTGTAGTAAATCTTTGCTTTCTCACAGCAGGGTGTTCACATTACAAGGCTGCAATTTTTATTTGCCCATCAACTGGGCTTTTGGTGGAAATGACGCACCACCAGCAGCATGATGTCCGCAAGAGTGGCAACGAGGGGGGGCGGGGCCGGGAACAAGAAGATGACAAGTTGTTATTCTATTGGTATGTACTCTCTTTATAGTGTTTTAAAGATTGTTCTTTCAAGTTCGCCTTAGAACGTAGCATTTTATTTCCAAAGTGTAGTAAATCTTTGCTTTCTCTCAGCAGCGTGTTCACATTACAAGGCTGCAATTTTTATTGGCCACCAACTGGGCTTTTGGTGGAAATGACGTACCACCAGCAGTATGATGTGCGCAAGAGTGCCAACGAAGGGGGGGGGGGGGGGGGCGGGAACAAGAAGATGACAAGTTGTTATTCTATTGGTATGTACTGTCTCTTTATAGTATTTTAAAGATAGTTCTTTCAAGTTCGCCTTAGAACGTAGCATTTTATTTCCATAGCGTAGTAAATCTTTGCTTTCTCACAGCAGGGTGTTCACATTACAAGGCTGCAATTTTTATTTGCCCATCAACTGGGCTTTTGGTGGAAATGACGCACCACCAGCAGCATGATGTCCGCAAGAGTGGCAACGAGGGTGGGGTGGGGGCCGGGAACAAGAAGATGACAAGTTGTTATTCTATTGGTATGTACTCTCTTTATAGTGTTTTAAAGATTGTTCTTTCAAGTTCGCCTTAGAACGTAGCATTTTATTTCCAAAGTGTAGTAAATCTTTGCTTTCTCTCAGCAGCGTGTTCACATTACAAGGCTGCCATTTTTATTGGCCACCAACTGGGCTTTTGGTGGAAATGACGCACCACCAGCAGTATGATGTGCGCAAGAGTGCCAACGAGGGGGGGGGGGGTCGGGAACAAGAAGATGACATGTTGTTATTCTATTGGTATGTACTGTCTCTTTATAGTATTTTAAAGATAGGTCTTTCAAGTTCGCCTTAGAACGTAGCATTTTATTTCCATAGTGTAGTAAATCTTTGCTTTCTCACAGCAGGGTGTTCACATTACAAGGCTGCAATTTTTATTTGCCCATCAACTGGGCTTTTGGTGGAAATGACGCACCACCAGCAGCATGATGTCCGCAAGAGTGGCAACGAGGGGGGGCGGGGCCGGGAACAAGAAGATGACAAGTTGTTATTCTATTGGTATGTACTCTCTTTATAGTGTTTTAAAGATTGTTCTTTCAAGTTCGCCTTAGAACGTAGCATTTTATTTCCAAAGTGTAGTAAATCTTTGCTTTCTCTCAGCAGCGTGTTCACATTACAAGGCTGCCATTTTTATTGGCCACCAACTGGGCTTTTGTTGGAAATGACGTACCACCAGCAGTATGAAGTGCGCAAGAGTGCCAACGAAGGGGGGGGGGGGGGGGGACAAGAAGATGACAAGTTGTTATTCTATTGGTATGTACTGTCTCTTTATAGTATTTTAAAGATAGTTCTTTCAAGTTCGCCTTAGAACGTAGCATTTTATTTCCATAGTGTAGTAAATCTTTGCTTTCTCACAGCAGGGTGTTCACATTACAAGGCTGCAATTTTTATTTGCCCATCAACTGGGCTTTTGGTGGAAATGACGCACCACCAGCAGCATGATGTCCGCAAGAGTGGCAACGAGGGGGGGCGGGGCCGGGAACAAGAAGATGACAAGTTGTTATTCTATTGGTATGTACTCTCTTTATAGTGTTTTAAAGATTGTTCTTTCAAGTTCGCCTTAGAACGTAGCATTTTATTTCCAAAGTGTAGTAAATCTTTGCTTTCTCTCAGCAGCGTGTTCACATTACAAGGCTGCCATTTTTATTGGCCACCAACTGGGCTTTTGGTGGAAATGACGTACCACCAGCAGTATGATGTGCGCAAGAGTGCCAACGAAGGGGGGGGGGGGGGGCGGGAACAAGAAGATGACAAGTTGTTATTCTATTGGTATGTACTGTCTCTTTATAGTATTTTAAAGATAGTTCTTTCAAGTTCGCCTTAGAACGTAGCATTTTATTTCCATAGCGTAGTAAATCTTTGCTTTCTCACAGCAGGGTGTTCACATTACAAGGCTGCAATTTTTATTTGCCCATCAACTGGGCTTTTGGTGGAAATGACGCACCACCAGCAGCATGATGTCCGCAAGAGTGGCAACGAGGGTGGGGTGGGGGCCGGGAACAAGAAGATGACAAGTTGTTATTCTATTGGTATGTACTCTCTTTATAGTGTTTTAAAGATTGTTCTTTCAAGTTCGCCTTAGAACGTAGCATTTTATTTCCAAAGTGTAGTAAATCTTTGCTTTCTCTCAGCAGCGTGTTCACATTACAAGGCTGCCATTTTTATTGGCCACCAACTGGGCTTTTGGTGGAAATGACGCACCACCAGCAGTATGATGTGCGCAAGAGTGCCAACGAGGGGGGGGGGGGGGTCGGGAACAAGAAGATGACATGTTGTTATTCTATTGGTATGTACTGTCTCTTTATAGTATTTTAAAGATAGTTCTTTCAAGTTCGCCTTAGAACGTAGCATTTTATTTCCATAGTGTAGTAAATCTTTGCTTTCTCACAGCAGGGTGTTCACATTACAAGGCTGCAATTTTTATTTGCCCATCAACTGGGCTTTTGGTGGAAATGACGCACCACCAGCAGCATGATGTCCGCAAGAGTGGCAACGAGGGTGGGGTGGGGGCCAGGAACAAGAAGATGACAAGTTGTTATTCTATTGGTATGTACTCCCTTTATAGTGTTTTAAAGATTGTTCTTTCAAATTCACCTTAGAACGTAGCATTTTATTTCCAAAGTGTAGTAAATCTTTGCTTTCTCTCAGCAGCGTGTTCACATTACAAGGCTGCCATTTTTATTTGCCCACCAACTGGGCTTTTGGTGGAAATGACGCACCACCAGCAGTATGATGTGCGCAAGAGTGCCAACGAGGGGGGGGGGGGGGGCGGGAACAAGAAGATGACAAGTTGTTATTCTATTGGTATGTACTGTCTCTTTATAGTATTTTAAAGATTGTTCTTTCAAGTTCTCCTTAGAGCGTAGCATTTTATTTCCAAAGTGTAGTAAATCTTTGCTTTCTCAAACCAGGGTGTTCACATTACAAGGCTGCAATTTTTATTTGCCCATCAACTGGGCTTTTGGTGGAAATGACGCACCACCAGCAGCATGATGTCCGCAAGAGTGGCAACGAGGGTGGGGTGGGGGCCGGGAACAAGAAGATGACAAGTTGTTATTCTATTGGTAAGTACTCTCTTTATAGTGTTTTAAAGATTGTTCTTTCAAGTTCGCCTTAGAACATAGCATTTTATTTCCAAAGTGTAGTAAATCTTTGCTTTCTCTCAGCAGCGTGTTCACATTACAAGGCTGCCATTTTTATTTGCCCATCAACTGGGCTTTTGGTGGAAATGACGCACCACCAGCAGCATGATGTCCGCAAGAGTGGCAACGAGGGTGGGGTGGGGGCCGGGAACAAGAAGATGACAAGTTGTTATTCTATTGGTAAGTACTCTCTTTATAGTGTTTTAAAGATTGTTCTTTCAAGTTCGCCTTAGAACATAGCATTTTATTTCCAAAGTGTAGTAAATCTTTGCTTTCTCAAACCAGGGTGTTCACATTACAAGGCTGCCATTTTTATTTGCCCACCAACTGGGCTTTTGGTGGAAATGACGCACCACCAGCAGCATGATGTCCGCAAGAGTGGCAACGAGGGGGGGCGGGGCCGGGAACAAGAAGATGACAAGTTGTTATTCTATTGGTATGTACTGTCTCTTTATAGTATTTTAAAGATTGTTCTTTCAAGTTCTCCTTAGAGCGTAGCATTTTATTTCCAAAGTGTAGTAAATCTTTGCTTTCTCACACCAGGGTGTTCACATTACAAGGCTGCAATTTTTATTTGCCCATCAACTGGGCTTTTGGTGGAAATGACGCACCACCAGCAGCATGATGTCCGCAAGAGTGGCAACGAGGGGGGGCGGGGCCGGGAACAAGAAGATGACAAGTTTTTATTCTATTGGTATGTACTCTCTTTATAGTGTTTTAAAGATTGTTCTTTCAAGTTCGCCTTAGAACGTAGCATTTTATTTCCAAAGTGTAGTAAATCTTTGCTTTCTCTCAGCAGCGTGTTCACATTACAAGGCTGCAATTTTTATTTGCCCATCAACTGGGCTTTTGGTGGAAATGACGCACCACCAGCAGCTTGATGTCCGCAAGAGTGGCAACGAGGGTGGGGTGGGGGCCGGGAACAAGAAGATGACAAGTTGTTATTCTATTGGTATGTACTCCCTTTATAGTGTTTTAAAGATTGTTCTTTCAAGTTCGCCTTAGAACGTAGCATTTTATTTCCAAAGTGTAGTAAATCTTTGCTTTCTCACAGCAGGGTGTTCACATTACAAGGCTGCTATTTTTATTTGCCCTTCAACTGGACTTTTGGTGGAAATGACGCACCACCAGCAGCATGATGTCCGCAAGAGTGGCAACGAGGGGGGGCAGGGCCGGGAACAAGAAGATGACAACTTGTTATTCTATTGGTATGTACTCTCTTTATAGTGTTTTAAAGATTGTTCTTTCAAGTTCGCCTTAGAACGTAGCATTTTATTTCCATAGTGTAGTAAATCTTTGCTTTCTCACACCAGGGTGTTCACATTACAAGGCTGCAATTTTTATTTGCCCTTCAACTGGGCTTTTGGTGGAAATGACGCACCACCAGCAGCATGATGTCCGCAAGAGTGCCAACGAGGGGGGGGGGGGGGGGCGGGAACAAGAAGATGACAAGTTGTTATTCTATTGGTATGTACTCTCTTTATAGTATTTTAAAGATTGTTCTTTCAAGTTCGCCTTAGAACGTAGCATTTTATTTCCATAGTGTAGTAAATCTTTGCTTTCTCACACCAGGGTGTTCACATTACAAGGCTGCAATTTTTATTTGCCCTTCAACTGGGCTTTTGGTGGAAATGACGCACCACCAGCAGCATGATGTCCGCAAGAGTGGCAACGAGGGGGGGCGGGGCCGGGAACAAGAAGATGACAACTTGTTATTCTATTGGTATGTACTCTCTTTATAGTGTTTTAAAGATTGTTCTTTCAAGTTCGCCTTAGAACGTAGCATTTTATTTCCAAAGTGTAGTAAATCTTTGCTTTCTCTCAGCAGCGTGTTCACATTACAAGGCTGCAATTTTTATTTGCCCATCAACTGGGCTTTTGGTGGAAATGACGCACCACCAGCAGCATGATGTCCGCAAGAGTGGCAACGAGGGGGGGCGGGGCCGGGAACAAGAAGATGACAAGTTGTTATTCTATTGGTATGTACTCTCTTTATAGTGTTTTAAAGATTGTTCTTTCAAGTTCGCCTTAGAACGTAGCATTTTATTTCCAAAGTGTAGTAAATCTTTGCTTTCTCTCAGCAGCGTGTTCACATTACAAGGCTGCCATTTTTATTTGCCCATCAACTGGGCTTTTGGTGGAAATGACGCACCACCAGCAGCATGATGTCCGCAAGAGTGGCAACGAGGGGGGGCGGGGCCGGGAACAAGAAGATGACAAGTTGTTATTCTATTGGTATGTACTCTCTTTATAGTGTTTTAAAGATTGTTCTTTCAAGTTCGCCTTAGAACGTAGCATTTTATTTCCAAAGTGTAGTAAATCTTTGCTTTCTCTCAGCAGCGTGTTCACATTACAAGGCTGCCATTTTTATTTGCCCACCAACTGGGCTTTTGGTGGAAATGACGCACCACCAGCAGTATGATGTGCGCAAGAGTGCCAACGAGGGGGGGGGGGGGGGCGGGAACAAGAAGATGACAAGTTGTTATTCTATTGGTATGTACTGTCTCTTTATAGTATTTTAAAGATTGTTCTTTCAAGTTCTCCTTAGAGCGTAGCATTTTATTTCCAAAGTGTAGTAAATCTTTGCTTTCTCACACCAGGGTGTTCACATTACAAGGCTGCAATTTTTATTTGCCCATCAACTGGGCTTTTGGTGGAAATGACGCACCACCAGCAGCATGATGTCCGCAAGAGTGGCAACGAGGGGGGGCGGGGCCGGGAACAAGAAGATGACAAGTTGTTATTCTATTGGTATGTACTCTCTTTATAGTGTTTTAAAGATTGTTCTTTCAAGTTCGCCTTAGAACGTAGCATTTTATTTCCAAAGTGTAGTAAATCTTTGCTTTCTCTCAGCAGCGTGTTCACATTACAAGGCTGCCATTTTTATTGGCCACCAACTGGGCTTTTGGTGGAAATGACGCACCACCAGCAGCATGATGTGCGCAAGAGTGCCAACGAAGGGGGGGGGGGGGGGGGCGGGAACAAGAAGATGACAAGTTGTTATTCTATTGGTATGTACTGTCTCTTTATAGTATTTTAAAGATAGTTCTTTCAAGTTCGCCTTAGAACGTAGCATTTTATTTCCATAGTGTAGTAAATCTTTCTTTTCTCACAGCAGGGTGTTCACATTACAAGGCTGAAATTTTTATTTTCCCATCAACTGGGCTTTTGGTGGAAATGACGCACCACCAGCAGCATGATGTCCGCAAGAGTGGCAACGAGGGTGGGGTGGGGGCCGGGAACAAGAAGATGACAAGTTGTTATTCTATTGGTATGTACTCTCTTTATAGTGTTTTAAAGATTGTTCTTTCAAGTTCGCCTTAGAACGTAGCATTTTATTTCCAAAGTGTAGTAAATCTTTGCTTTCTCTCAGCAGCGTGTTCACATTACAAGGCTGCCATTTTTATTGGCCACCAACTGGGCTTTTGGTGGAAATGACGCACCACCAGCAGTATGATGTGCGCAAGAGAGTCAACGAAGGGGGGGGGGGGGGCGGGAACAAGAAGATGACAAGTTGTTATTCTATTGGTATGTACTGTCTCTTTATAGTATTTTAAAGATAGTTCTTTCAAGTTCGCCTTAGAACGTAGCATTTTATTTCCATAGTGTAGTAAATCTTTGCTTTCACACAGCAGGGTGTTCACATTACAAGGCTGCAATTTTTATTTGCCCTTCAACTGGGCTTTTGGTGGAAATGACGCACCACCAGCAGCATGATGTCCGCAAGAGTGGCAACGAGGGGGGGCGGGGCCGGGAACAAGAAGATGACAAGTTGTTATTCTATTGGTATGTACTCTCTTTATAGTGTTTTAAAGATTGTTCTTTCAAGTTCGCCTTAGAACGTAGCATTTTATTTCCAAAGTGTAGTAAATCTTTGCTTTCTCTCAGCAGCGTGTTCACATTACAAGGCTGCCATTTTTATTGGCCACCAACTGGGCTTTTGGTGGAAATGACGCACCACCAGCAGTATGATGTGCGCAAGAGTGCCAACGAAGGGGGGGGGGGGGGGGGGGGGCCGGGAACAAGAAGATGACAAGTTGTTATTCTATTGGTATGTACTCTCTTTATAGTGTTTTAAAGATTGTTCTTTCAAGTTCGCCTTAGAACGTAGCATTTTATTTCCAAAGTGTAGTAAATCTTTGCTTTCTCTCAGCAGCGTGTTCACATTACAAGGCTGCCATTTTTATTGGCCACCAACTGGGCTTTTGGTGGAAATGACGCACCACCAGCAGTATGATGTGCGCAAGAGTGCCAACGAAGGGGGGGGGGGGGGGCGGGGCCGGGAACAAGAAGATGACAAGTTGTTATTCTATTGGTATGTACTCTCTTTATAGTGTTTTAAAGATTGTTCTTTCAAGTTCGCCTTAGAACGTAGCATTTTATTTCCAAAGTGTAGTAAATCTTTGCTTTCTCTCAGCAGCGTGTTCACATTACAAGGCTGCCATTTTTATTGGCCACCAACTGGGCTTTTGGTGGAAATGACGCACCACCAGCAGTATGATGTGCGCAAGAGTGCCAACGAAGGGGGGGGGGGGGGGGGCCGGGAACAAGAAGATGACAAGTTGTTATTCTATTGGTATGTACTCTCTTTATAGTGTTTTAAAGATTGTTCTTTCAAGTTCGCCTTAGAACGTAGCATTTTATTTCCAAAGTGTAGTAAATCTTTGCTTTCTCTCAGCAGCGTGTTCACATTACAAGGCTGCCATTTTTA
Organism: Schistocerca cancellata; assembly: GCF_023864275.1. Taxonomy (NCBI): domain Eukaryota; kingdom Metazoa; phylum Arthropoda; class Insecta; order Orthoptera; family Acrididae; genus Schistocerca; species Schistocerca cancellata. The sequence continues at coordinate 29,603,440 of NC_064637.1, read as the reverse complement.
TTGGCCACCAACTGGGCTTTTGGTGGAAATGACGCACCACCAGCAGTATGATGTGCGCAAGAGTGCCAACGAGGGGGGGGGGGGGGGTCGGGAACAAGAAGATGACATGTTGTTATTCTATTGGTATGTACTGTCTCTTTATAGTATTTTAAAGATAGTTCTTTCAAGTTCGCCTTAGAACGTAGCATTTTATTTCCATAGTGTAGTAAATCTTTGCTTTCTCACAGCAGGTGTTCACATTACAAGGCTGCAATTTTTATTTGCCCATCAACTGGGCTTTTGGTGGAAATGACGCACCACCAGCAGCATGATGTCCGCAAGAGTGGCAACGAGGGTGGGGTGGGGGCCGGGAACAAGAAGATGACAAGTTGTTATTCTATTGGTATGTACTCCCTTTATAGTGTTTTAAAGATTGTTCTTTCAAGTTCGCCTTAGAACGTAGCATTTTATTTCCAAAGTGTAGTAAATCTTTGCTTTCTCTCAGCAGCGTGTTCACATTACAAGGCTGCCATTTTTATTGGCCACCAACTGGGCTTTTGGTGGAAATGACGCACCACCAGCAGTATGATGTGCGCAAGAGAGTCAACGAAGGGGGGGGGGGGGGCGGGAACAAGAAGATGACAAGTTGTTATTCTATTGGTATGTACTGTCTCTTTATAGTATTTTAAAGATAGTTCTTTCAAGTTCGCCTTAGAACGTAGCATTTTATTTCCATAGTGTAGTAAATCTTTGCTTTCACACAGCAGGGTGTTCACATTACAAGGCTGCAATTTTTATTTGCCCTTCAACTGGGCTTTTGGTGGAAATGACGCACCACCAGCAGCATGATGTCCGCAAGAGTGGCAACGAGGGGGGGCGGGGCCGGGAACAAGAAGATGACAAGTTGTTATTCTATTGGTATGTACTCTCTTTATAGTGTTTTAAAGATTGTTCTTTCAAGTTCGCCTTAGAACGTAGCATTTTATTTCCAAAGTGTAGTAAATCTTTGCTTTCTCTCAGCAGCGTGTTCACATTACAAGGCTGCCATTTTTATTGGCCACCAACTGGGCTTTTGGTGGAAATGACGCACCACCAGCAGTATGATGTGCGCAAGAGTGCCAACGAAGGGGGGGGGGGGGGGCGGGGCCGGGAACAAGAAGATGACAAGTTGTTATTCTATTGGTATGTACTCTCTTTATAGTGTTTTAAAGATTGTTCTTTCAAGTTCGCCTTAGAACGTAGCATTTTATTTCCAAAGTGTAGTAAATCTTTGCTTTCTCTCAGCAGCGTGTTCACATTACAAGGCTGCCATTTTTATTGGCCACCAACTGGGCTTTTGGTGGAAATGACGCACCACCAGCAGTATGATGTGCGCAAGAGTGCCAACGAAGGGGGGGGGGGGGGGGGGGGGCCGGGAACAAGAAGATGACAAGTTGTTATTCTATTGGTATGTACTCTCTTTATAGTGTTTTAAAGATTGTTCTTTCAAGTTCGCCTTAGAACGTAGCATTTTATTTCCAAAGTGTAGTAAATCTTTGCTTTCTCTCAGCAGCGTGTTCACATTACAAGGCTGCCATTTTTATTGGCCACCAACTGGGCTTTTGGTGGAAATGACGCACCACCAGCAGTATGATGTGCGCAAGAGTGCCAACGAAGGGGGGGGGGGGGGGCGGGGCCGGGAACAAGAAGATGACAAGTTGTTATTCTATTGGTATGTACTCTCTTTATAGTGTTTTAAAGATTGTTCTTTCAAGTTCGCCTTAGAACGTAGCATTTTATTTCCAAAGTGTAGTAAATCTTTGCTTTCTCTCAGCAGCGTGTTCACATTACAAGGCTGCCATTTTTATTGGCCACCAACTGGGCTTTTGGTGGAAATGACGCACCACCAGCAGTATGATGTGCGCAAGAGTGCCAACGAAGGGGGGGGGGGGGGGGCCGGGAACAAGAAGATGACAAGTTGTTATTCTATTGGTATGTACTCTCTTTATAGTGTTTTAAAGATTGTTCTTTCAAGTTCGCCTTAGAACGTAGCATTTTATTTCCAAAGTGTAGTAAATCTTTGCTTTCTCACAGCAGGGTGTTCACATTACAAGGCTGCAATTTTTATTTGCCCTTCAACTGGGCTTTTGGTGGAAATGACGCACCACCAGCAGTATGATGTGCGCAAGAGTGCCAACGAGGGGGGGGGGGGGGGGGGGGGCCGGGAACAAGAAGATGACAAGTTGTTATTCTATTGGTATGTACTCTCTTTATAGTGTTTTAAAGATTGTTCTTTCAAGTTCGCCTTAGAACGTAGCATTTTATTTCCAAAGTGTAGTAAATCTTTGCTTTCTCACAGCAGGGTGTTCACATTACAAGGCTGCCATTTTTATTTGCCCTTCAACTGGGCTTTTGGTGGAAATGACGCACCACCAGCAGTATGATGTGCGCAAGAGTGCCAACGAAGGGGGGGGGGGGGGGGGGGCCGGGAACAAGAAGATGACAAGTTGTTATTCTATTGGTATGTACTCTCTTTATAGTGTTTTAAAGATTGTTCTTTCAAGTTCGCCTTAGAACGTAGCATTTTATTTCCAAAGTGTAGTAAATCTTTGCTTTCTCTCAGCAGCGTGTTCACATTACAAGGCTGCCATTTTTATTGGCCACCAACTGGGCTTTTGGTGGAAATGACGCACCACCAGCAGTATGATGTGCGCAAGAGTGCCAACGAAGGGGGGGGGGGGGGGGGCCGGGAACAAGAAGATGACAAGTTGTTATTCTATTGGTATGTACTCTCTTTATAGTGTTTTAAAGATTGTTCTTTCAAGTTCGCCTTAGAACGTAGCATTTTATTTCCAAAGTGTAGTAAATCTTTGCTTTCTCACAGCAGGGTGTTCACATTACAAGGCTGCAATTTTTATTTGCCCTTCAACTGGGCTTTTGGTGGAAATGACGCACCACCAGCAGTATGATGTGCGCAAGAGTGCCAACGAAGGGGGGGGGGGGGGGGGGGGGCCGGGAACAAGAAGATGACAAGTTGTTATTCTATTGGTATGTACTCTCTTTATAGTGTTTTAAAGATTGTTCTTTCAAGTTCGCCTTAGAACGTAGCATTTTATTTCCAAAGTGTAGTAAATCTTTGCTTTCTCTCAGCAGCGTGTTCACATTACAAGGCTGCCATTTTTATTGGCCACCAACTGGGCTTTTGGTGGAAATGACGCACCACCAGCAGTATGATGTGCGCAAGAGTGCCAACGAGGGGGGGGGGGGGGGGTCGGGAACAAGAAGATGACATGTTGTTATTCTATTGGTATGTACTGTCTCTTTATAGTATTTTAAAGATAGTTCTTTCAAGTTCGCCTTAGAACGTAGCATTTTATTTCCATAGTGTAGTAAATCTTTGCTTTCTCACAGCAGGGTGTTCACATTACAAGGCTGCAATTTTTATTTGCCCATCAACTGGGCTTTTGGTGGAAATGACGCACCACCAGCAGCATGATGTCCGCAAGAGTGGCAACGAGGGTGGGGTGGGGGCCGGGAACAAGAAGATGACAAGTTGTTATTCTATTGGTATGTACTCCCTTTATAGTGTTTTAAAGATTGTTCTTTCAAGTTCGCCTTAGAACGTAGCATTTTATTTCCAAAGTGTAGTAAATCTTTGCTTTCTCACAGCAGGGTGTTCACATTACAAGGCTGCAATTTTTATTTGCCCTTCAACTGGGCTTTTGGTGGAAATGACGCACCACCAGCAGCATGATGTCCGCAAGAGTGGCAACGAGGGGGGGCGGGGCCGGGAACAAGAAGATGACAACTTGTTATTCTATTGGTATGTACTCTCTTTATAGTGTTTTAAAGATTGTTCTTTCAAGTTCGCCTTAGAACGTAGCATTTTATTTCCAAAGTGTAGTATATCTTTGCTTTCTCTCAGCAGCGTGTTCACATTACAAGGCTGCAATTTTTATTTGCCCATCAACTGGGCTTTTGGTGGAAATGACGCACCACCAGCAGCATGATGTCCGCAAGAGTGGCAACGAGGGTGGGGTGGGGGCCGGGAACAAGAAGATGACAAGTTGTTATTCTATTGGTATGTACTCCCTTTATAGTGTTTTAAAGATTGTTCTTTCAAGTTCGCCTTAGAACGTAGCATTTTATTTCCAAAGTGTAGTAAATCTTTGCTTTCTCACAGCAGGGTGTTCACATTACAAGGCTGCAATTTTTATTTGCCCTTCAACTGGGCTTTTGGTGGAAATGACGCACCACCAGCAGCATGATGTCCGCAAGAGTGGCAACGAGGGGGGGCGGGGCCGGGAACAAGAAGATGACAAGTTGTTATTCTATTGGTATGTACTCTCTTTATAGTGTTTTAAAGATTGTTCTTTCAAGTTCGCCTTAGAACGTAGCATTTTATTTCCAAAGTGTAGTAAATCTTTGCTTTCTCTCAGCAGCGTGTTCACATTACAAGGCTGCCATTTTTATTGGCCACCAACTGGGCTTTTGGTGGAAATGACGCACCACCAGCAGTATGATGTGCGCAAGAGTGCCAACGAGGGGGGGGGGGGGGGGCGGGAACAAGAAGATGACAAGTTGTTATTCTATTGGTATGTACTGTCTCTTTATAGTATTTTAAAGATAGTTCTTTCAAGTTCGCCTTAGAACGTAGCATTTTATTTCCAAAGTGTAGTAAATCTTTGCTTTCTCTCAGCAGCGTGTTCACATTACAAGGCTGCCATATTTATTGGCCACCAACTGGGCTTTTGGTGGAAATGACGCACCACCAGCAGTATGATGTGCGCAAGAGTGCCAACGAAGGGGGGGGGGGGGGCCGGGAACAAGAAGATGACAAGTTGTTATTCTATTGGTATGTACTGTCTCTTTATAGTATTTTAAAGATAGTTCTTTCAAGTTCGCCTTAGAACGTAGCATTTTATTTCCATAGTGTAGTAAATCTTTGCTTTCTCACAGCAGGGTGTTCACATTACAAGGCTGCAATTTTTATTTGCCCATCAACTGGGCTTTTGGTGGAAATGACGCACCACCAGCAGCATGATGTCCGCAAGAGTGGCAACGAGGGGGGGCGGGGCCGGGAACAAGAAGATGACAAGTTGTTATTCTATTGGTATGTACTCTCTTTATAGTGTTTTAAAGATTGTTCTTTCAAGTTCGCCTTAGAACGTAGCATTTTATTTCCAAAGTGTAGTAAATCTTTGCTTTCTCTCAGCAGCGTGTTCACATTACAAGGCTGCCATTTTTATTGGCCACCAACTGGGCTTTTGGTGGAAATGACGTACCACCAGCAGTATGATGTGCGCAAGAGTGCCAACGAAAGGGGGGGGGGGGGGGGGCGGGAACAAGAAGATGACAAGTTGTTATTCTATTGGTATGTACTGTCTCTTTATAGTATTTTAAAGATAGTTCTTTCAAGTTCGCCTTAGAACGTAGCATTTTATTTCCATTGTGTAGTAAATCTTTGCTTTCTCACAGCAGGGTGTTCACATTACAAGGCTGCAATTTTTATTTGCCCATCAACTGGGCTTTTGGTGGAAATGACGCACCACCAGCAGCATGATGTCCGCAAGAGTGGCAACGAGGGTGGGGTGGGGGCCGGGAACAAGAAGATGACAAGTTGTTATTCTATTGGTATGTACTCTCTTTATAGTGTTTTAAAGATTGTTCTTTCAAGTTCGCCTTAGAACGTAGCATTTTATTTCCAAAGTGTAGTAAATCTTTGCTTTCTCTCAGCAGCGTGTTCACATTACAAGGCTGCCATTTTTATTGGCCACCAACTGGGCTTTTGGTGGAAATGACGCACCACCAGCAGTATGATGTGCGCAAGAGTGCCAACGAGGGGGGGGGGGGGGGTCGGGAACAAGAAGATGACATGTTGTTATTCTATTGGTATGTACTGTCTCTTTATAGTGTTCTAAAGATTGTTCTTTCAAGTTCTCCTTAGAGCGTAGCATTTTATTTCCAAAGTGTAGTAAATCTTTGCTTTCTCACACCAGGGTGTTCACATTACAAGGCTGCAATTTTTATTTGCCCATCAACTGGGCTTTTGGTGGAAATGACGCACCCCCAGCACCATGATGTCCGCAAGAGTGGCAACGAGGGTAGGGTGGGGGCCGGGAACAAGAAGATGACAAGTTGTTATTCTATTGGTATGTACTCTCTTTATAGTGTTTTAAAGATTGTTCTTTCAAGTTCGCCTTAGAACGTAGCATTTCATTTCCAAAGTGTAGTAAATCTTTGCTTTCTCTCAGCAGCGTGTTCACATTACAAGGCTGCCATTTTTATTTGCCCATCAACTGGGCTTTTGGTGGAAATGACGCACCACCAGCAGTATGATGTCCGCAAGAGTGGCAACGAGGGTGGGGTGGGGGCCGGGAACAAGAAGATGACAAGTTGTTATTCTATTGGTATGTACTCTCTTTAAAGTGTTTTAAAGATTGTTCTTTCAAGTTCGCCTTAGAACGTAGCATTTTATTTCCAAAGTGTAGTAAATCTTTGCTTTCTCTCAGCAGCGTGTTCACATTACAAGGCTGCAATTTTTATTTGCCCATCAACTGGGCTTTTGGTAGAAATGACGCACCCCCAGCACCATGATGTCCGCAAGAGTGGCAACGAGGGTGGGGTGGGGGCCGGGAACAAGAAGATGACAAGTTGTTATTCTATTGGTATGTACTCTCTTTAAAGTGTTTTAAAGATTGTTCTTTCAAGTTCGCCTTAGAACGTAGCATTTTATTTCCAAAGTGTAGTAAATCTTTGCTTTCTCTCAGCAGCGTGTTCACATTACAAGGCTGCAATTTTTATTTGCCCATCAACTGGGCTTTTGGTGGAAATGACGCACCACCAGCAGTATGATGTGCGCAAGAGTGCCAACGAGGGGGGGGGGGGGGGCGGGAACAAGAAGATGACAAGTTGTTATTCTATTGGTATGTACTCTCTTTATAGTGTTCTAAAGATTGTTCTTTCAAGTTCTCCTTAGAGCGTAGCATTTTATTTCCAAAGTGTAGTAAATCTTTGCTTTCTCACACCAGGGTGTTCACATTACAAGGCTGCAATTTTTATTTGCCCATCAACTGGGCTTTTGGTGGAAATGACGCACCCCCAGCACCATGATGTCCGCAAGAGTGGCAACGAGGGTAGGGTGGGGGCCGGGAACAAGAAGATGACAAGTTGTTATTCTATTGGTATGTACTCTCTTTATAGTGTTTTAAAGATTGTTCTTTCAAGTTCGCCTTAGAACGTAGCATTTCATTTCCAAAGTGTAGTAAATCTTTGCTTTCTCTCAGCAGCGTGTTCACATTACAAGGCTGCCATTTTTATTTGCCCATCAACTGGGCTTTTGGTGGAAATGACGCACCACCAGCAGTATGATGTCCGCAAGAGTGGCAACGAGGGTGGGGTGGGGGCCGGGAACAAGAAGATGACAAGTTGTTATTCTATTGGTATGTACTCTCTTTAAAGTGTTTTAAAGATTGTTCTTTCAAGTTCGCCTTAGAACGTAGCATTTTATTTCCAAAGTGTAGTAAATCTTTGCTTTCTCACACCAGGGTGTTCACATTACAAGGCTGCAATTTTTATTTGCCCATCAACTGGGCTTTTGGTGGAAATGACGCACCCCCAGCACCATGATGTCCGCAAGAGTGGCAACGAGGGTAGGGTGGGGGCCGGGAACAAGAAGATGACAAGTTGTTATTCTATTGGTATGTACTCTCTTTATAGTGTTTTAAAGATTGTTCTTTCAAGTTCGCCTTAGAACGTAGCATTTCATTTCCAAAGTGTAGTAAATCTTTGCTTTCTCTCAGCAGCGTGTTCACATTACAAGGCTGCCATTTTTATTTGCCCATCAACTGGGCTTTTGGTGGAAATGACGCACCACCAGCAGTATGATGTGCGCAAGAGTGCCAACGAGGGGGGGGGGGGGGGGCGGGAACAAGAAGATGACAAGTTGTTATTCTATTGGTATGTACTCTCTTTATAGTGTTCTAAAGATTGTTCTTTCAAGTTCGCCTTAGAGTGTAGCATTTTATTTCCAAAGTGTAGTAAATCTTTGCTTTCTCACAGCAGGGTGTTCACATTACAAAGCTGCAATTTTTATTTGCCCATCAACTGGGCTTTTGGTGGAAATGACGCACCACCAGCAGCATGATGTCCGCAAGAGTGGCAACGAGGGTGGGGTGGGGGCCGGGAACAAGAAGATGACAAGTTGTTATTCTATTGGTATGTACTCTCTTTATAGTGTTTTAAAGATTGTTCTTTCAAGTTCGCCTTAGAACGTAGCATTTTATTTCCAAAGTGTAGTAAATCTTTGCTTTCTCACAGCAGGGTGTTCACATTACAAAGCTGCAATTTTTATTTGCCCACCAACTGGGCTTTTGGTGGAAATGACGCACCACCAGCAGTATGATGTCCGCAAGAGTGGCAACGAGGGTGGGGTGGGGGCCGGGAACAAGAAGATGACAAGTTGTTATTCTATTGGTATGTACTCTCTTTAAAGTGTTTTAAAGATTGTTCTTTCAAGTTCGCCTTAGAACGTAGCATTTTATTTCCAAAGTGTAGTAAATCTTTGCTTTCTCACAGCAGGGTGTTCACATTACAACCCTGCAATTTTTATTTGCCCATCAACTGGGCTTTTGGTGGAAATGACGCACCACCAGCAGCATGATGTCCGCAAGAGTGGCAACGAGGGTGGGGTGGGGGCCGGGAACAAGAAGATGACAAGTTGTTATTCTATTGGTATGTACTCTCTTTATAGTGTTTTAAAGATTGTTCTTTCAAGTTCGCCTTAGAACGTAGCATTTTATTTCCAAAGTGTAGTAAATCTTTGCTTTCTCACAGCAGGGTGTTCACATTACAAGGCTGCAATTTTTATTTGCCCATCAACTGGGCTTTTGGTGGAAATGACGCACCACCAGCAGCATGATGTCCGCAAGAGTGGCAACGAGGGTGGGGTGGGGGCCGGGAACAAGAAGATGACAAGTTGTTATTCTATTGGTATGTACTCTCTTTATAGTGTTTTAAAGATTGTTCTTTCAAGTTCGCCTTAGAACGTAGCATTTTATTTCCAAAGTGTAGTAAATCTTTGCTTTCTCACACCAGGGTGTTCACATTACAAGGCTGCAATTTTTATTTGCCCATCAACTGGGCTTTTGGTGGAAATGACGCACCAAGAGCAGCATGATGTCCGCAAGAGTGGCAACATGGGTGGGGTGGGGGCCGGGAACAAGAAGATGACAAGTTGTTATTCTATTGGTATGTACTCTCTTTAAAGTGTTTTAAAGATTGTTCTTTCAAGTTCGCCTTAGAACGTAGCATTTTATTTCCAAAGTGTAGTAAATCTTTGCTTTCTCACAGCAGCGTGTTCACATTACAAGGCTGCCATTTTTATTTGCCCACCAACTGGGCTTTTGGTGGAAATGACGCACCACCAGCAGTATGATGTGCGCAAGAGTGCCAACGAGGGGGGGGGGGGGGGGGGGGCGGGAACAAGAAGATGACAAGTTGTTATTCTATTGGTATGTACTCTCTTTATAGTGTTCTAAAGATTGTTCTTTCAAGTTCGCCTTAGAGCGTAGCATTTTATTTCCAAAGTGTAGTAAATCTTTGCTTTCTCACAGCAGGGTGTTCACATTACAAAGCTGCAATTTTTATTTGCCCATCAACTGGGCTTTTGGTGGAAATGACGCACCACCAGCAGCATGATGTCCGCAAGAGTGGCAACGAGGGTGGGGTGGGGGCCGGGAACAAGAAGATGACAAGTTGTTATTCTATTGGTATGTACTCTCTTTATAGTGTTTTAAAGATTGTTCTTTCAAGTTCGCCTTAGAACGTAGCATTTTATTTCCAAAGTGTAGTAAATCTTTGCTTTCTCACAGCAGGGTGTTCACATTACAAAGCTGCAATTTTTATTTGCCCATCAACTGGGCTTTTGGTGGAAATGACGCACCACCAGCAGTATGATGTGCGCAAGAGTGGCAACGAGGGTGGGGTGGGGGCCGGGAACAAGAAGATGACAAGTTGTTATTCTATTGGTATGTACTCTCTTTAAAGTGTTTTAAAGATTGTTCTTTCAAGTTCGCCTTAGAACGTAGCATTTTATTTCCAAAGTGTAGTAAATCTTTGCTTTCTCACAGCAGGGTGTTCACATTACAAGGCTGCAATTTTTATTTGCCCATCAACTGGGCTTTTGGTGGAAATGACGCACCACCAGCAGCATGATGTCCGCAAGAGTGGCAACGAGGGTGGGGTGGGGGCCGGGAACAAGAAGATGACAAGTTGTTATTCTATTGGTATGTACTCTCTTTATAGTGTTTTAAAGATTGTTCTTTCAAGTTCGCTTTAGAGCGTAGCATTTTATTTCCAAAGTGTAGTAAATCTTTGCTTTCTCACAGCAGGGTGTTCACATTACAAAGCTGCAATTTTTATTTGCCCATCAACTGGGCTTTTGGTGGAAATGACGCACCACCAGCAGCATGATGTCCGCAAGAGTGGCAACGAGGGTGGGGTGGGGGCCGGGAACAAGAAGATGACAAGTTGTTATTCTATTGGTATGTACTCTCTTTATAGTGTTTTAAAGATTGTTCTTTCAAGTTCGCCTTAGAACGTAGCATTTTATTTCCAAAGTGTAGTAAATCTTTGCTTTCTCACAGCAGGGTGTTCACATTACAAAGCTGCAATTTTTATTTGCCCATCAACTGGGCTTTTGGTGGAAATGACGCACCACCAGCAGTATGATGTGCGCAAGAGTGGCAACGAGGGTGGGGTGGGGGCCGGGAACAAGAAGATGACAAGTTGTTATTCTATTGGTATGTACTCTCTTTAAAGTGTTTTAAAGATTGTTCTTTCAAGTTCGCCTTAGAACGTAGCATTTTATTTCCAAAGTGTAGTAAATCTTTGCTTTCTCACAGCAGGGTGTTCACATTACAAGGCTGCAATTTTTATTTGCCCATCAACTGGGCTTTTGGTGGAAATGACGCACCACCAGCAGCATGATGTCCGCAAGAGTGGCAACGAGGGTGGGGTGGGGGCCGGGAACAAGAAGATGACAAGTTGTTATTCTATTGGTATGTACTCTCTTTATAGTGTTTTAAAGATTGTTCTTTCAAGTTCGCCTTAGAACGTAGCATTTTATTTCCAAAGTGTAGTAAATCTTTGCTTTCTCACAGCAGGGTGTTCACATTACAAGGCTGCAATTTTTATTTGCCCATCAACTGGGCTTTTGGTGGAAATGACGCACCACCAGCAGCATGATGTCCGCAAGAGTGGCAACGAGGGTGGGGTGGGGGCCGGGAACAAGAAGATGACAAGTTGTTATTCTATTGGTATGTACTCTCTTTATAGTGTTTTAAAGATTGTTCTTTCAAGTTCGCCTTAGAACGTAGCATTTTATTTCCAAAGTGTAGTAAATCTTTGCTTTCTCTCAGCAGCGTGTTCACATTACGAGGCTGCCATTTTTATTTGCCCACCAACTGGGCTTTTGGTGGAAATGACGCACCACCAGCAGCATGATGTCCGCAAGAGTGGCAACGAGGGTGGGGTGGGGGCCGGGAACAAGAAGATGACAAGTTGTTATTCTATTGGTATGTACTCTCTTTATAGTGTTTTAAAGATTGTTCTTTCAAGTTCGCCTTAGAATGTAGCATTTTATTTCCAAAGTGTAGTAAATCTTTGCTTTCTCACAGCAGGGTGTTCACATTACAAGGCTGCAATTTTTATTTGCCCATCAACTGGGCATTTGGTGGAAATGACGCACCACCAGCAGCATGATGTCCGCAAGAGTGGCAACGAGGGTGGGGTGGGGGCCGGGAACAAGAAGATGACAAGTTGTTATTCTATTGGTATGTACTCTCTTTAAAGTGTTTTAAAGATTGTTCTTTCAAGTTCGCCTTAGAACGTAGCATTTTATTTCCAAAGTGTAGTAAATCTTTGCTTTCTCTCAGCAGCGTGTTCACATTACAAGGCTGCCATTTTTATTTGCCCACCAACTGGGCTTTTGGTGGAAATGACGCACCACCAGCAGTATGATGTGCGCAAGAGTGCCAACGAGGGGGGGGGGGGGGGGGGGGGGAACAAGAAGATGACAAGTTGTTATTCTATTGGTATGTACTGTCTCTTTATAGTGTTCTAAAGATTGTTCTTTCAAGTTCGCCTTAGAGCGTAGCATTTTATTTCCAAAGTGTAGTAAATCTTTGCTTTCTCACAGCAGGGTGTTCACATTACAAAGCTGCAATTTTTATTTGCCCATCAACTGGGCTTTTGGTGGAAATGACGCACCACCATGCATGATGTCCGCAAGAGTGGCAACGAGGGTGGGGTGGGGGCCGGGAACAAGAAGATGACAAGTTGTTATTCTATTGGTATGTACTCTCTTTATAGTGTTTTAAAGATTGTTCTTTCAAGTTCGCCTTAGAACGTAGCATTTTATTTCCAAAGTGTAGTAAATCTTTGCTTTCTCTCAGCAGCGTGTTCACATTACAAGGCTGCAATTTTTATTTGCCCATCAACTGGGCTTTTGGTGGAAATGACGCACCACCAGCAGCATGATGTCCGCAAGAGTGTAAACGAGGGGGGGGGGGGGCGGGAACAAGAAGATGACAAGTTGTTATTCTATTGGTATGTACTGTCTCTTTATAGTGTTCTAAAGATTGTTCTTTCAAGTTCGCTTTAGAGCGTAGCATTTTATTTCCATAGTGTAGTAAATCTTTGCTTTCTCACAGCAGGGTGTTCACATTACAAGGCTGCAATTTTTATTTGCCCATCAACTGGGCTTTTGGTGGAAATGACGCACCACCAGCAGCATGATGTCCGCAAGAGTGGCAACGAGGGGGGGGGGGGGGCGGGAACAAGAAGATGACAAGTTGTTATTCTATTGGTATGTACTGTCTCTTTATAGTGTTCTAAAGATTGTTCTTTCAAGTTCGCTTTAGAGCGTAGCATTTTATTTCCAAAGTGTAGTAAATCTTTGCTTTCTCACAGCAGGGTGTTCACATTACAAGGCTGCAATTTTTATTTGCCCATCAACTGGGCTTTTGGTGGAAATGACGCACCACCAGCAGCATGATGTCCGCAAGAGTGGCAACGAGGGTGGGGTGGGGGCCGGGAACAAGAAGATGACAAGTTGTTATTCTATTGGTATGTACTCTCTTTATAGTGTTTTAAAGATTGTTCTTTCAAGTTCGCCTTAGAACGTAGCATTTTATTTCCAAAGTGTAGTAAATCTTTGCTTTCTCACAGCAGCGTGTTCACATTACAAGGCTGCCATTTTTATTTGCCCACCAACTGGGCTTTTGGTGGAAATGACGCACCACCAGCAGTATGATGTGCGCAAGAGTGCCAACGAGGGGGGGGGGGGGGCGGGAACAAGAAGATGACAAGATGTTATTCTATTGGTATGTACTGTCTCTTTATAGTGTTCTAAAGATTGTTCTTTCAAGTTCGCCTTAGAGCGTAGCATTTTATTTCCAAAGTGTAGTAAATCTTTGCTTTCTCACAGCAGGGTGTTCACATTACAAGGCTGCAATTTTTATTTGCCCATCAACTGGGCTTTTGGTGGAAATGACGCACCACCAGCAGCATGATGTCCGCAAGAGTGGCAACGAGGGTGGCGTGGGGGCCGGGAACAAGAAGATGACAAGTTGTTATTCTATTGGTATGTACTCTCTTTATAGTGTTTCAAGATTGTTCTTTCAAGTTCGCCTTAGAACGTAGCATTTTATTTCCAAAGTGTAGTAAATCTTTGCTTTCTCACAGCAGGGTGTTCACATTACAAGGCTGCAATTTTTATTTGCCCATCAACTGGGCTTTTGGTGGAAATGACGCACCACCAGCAGCATGATGTCCGCAAGAGTGGCAACGAGGGGGGGGGGGGCGGGAACAAGAAGATGACAAGTTGTTATTCTATTGGTATGTACTGTCTCTTTATAGTGTTCTAAAGATTGTTCTTTCAAGTTCGCTTTAGAGCGTAGCATTTTATTTCCAAAGTGTAGTAAATCTTTGCTTTCTCACAGCAGGGTGTTCACATTACAAGGCTGCAATTTTTATTTGCCCATCAACTGGGCTTTTGGTGGAAATGACGCACCACCAGCAGCATGATGTCCGCAAGAGTGGCAACGAGGGTGGGGTGGGGGCCGGGAACAAGAAGATGACAAGTTGTTATTCTATTGGTATGTACTCTCTTTATAGTGTTTTAAAGATTGTTCTTTCAAGTTCGCCTTAGAACGTAGCATTTTATTTCCAAAGTGTAGTAAATCTTTGCTTTCTCACAGCAGCGTGTTCACATTACAAGGCTGCCATTTTTATTTGCCCACCAACTGGGCTTTTGGTGGAAATGACGCACCACCAGCAGTATGATGTGCGCAAGAGTGCCAACGAGGGGGGGGGGGGGGGCGGGAACAAGAAGATGACAAGTTGTTATTCTATTGGTATGTACTGTCTGTTTATAGTGTTCTAAAGATTGTTCTTTCAAGTTCGCTTTAGAGCGTAGCATTTTATTTCCAAAGTGTAGTAAATCTTTGCTTTCTCACAGCAGGGTGTTCACATTACAAGGCTGCAATTTTTATTTGCCCATCAACTGGGCTTTTGGTGGAAATGACGCACCACCAGCAGCATGATGTCCGCAAGAGTGGCAACGAGGGTGGCGTGGGGGCCGGGAACAAGAAGATGACAAGTTGTTATTCTATTGGTATGTACTCTCTTTATAGTGTTTCAAGATTGTTCTTTCAAGTTTGCCTTAGAACGTAGCATTTTATTTCCAAAGTGTAGTAAATCTTTGCTTTCTCACAGCAGGGTGTTCACATTACAAGGCTGCAATTTTTATTTGCCCATCAACTGGGCTTTTGGTGGAAATGACGCACCACCAGCAGCATGATGTCCGCAAGAGTGGCAACGAGGGTGGGGTGGGGGCCGGGAACAAGAAGATGACAAGTTGTTATTCTATTGGTATGTACTGTCTCTTTATAGTGTTCTAAAGATTGTTCTTTCAAGTTCGCCTTAGAGCGTAGCATTTTATTTCCAAAGTGTAGTAAATCTTTGCTTTCTCACAGCAGGGTGTTCACATTACAAAGCTGCAATTTTTATTTGCCCATCAACTGGGCTTTTGGTGGAAATGACGCACCACCATGCATGATGTCCGCAAGAGTGGCAACGAGGGTGGGGTGGGGGCCGGGAACAAGAAGATGACAAGTTGTTATGCTATTGGTATGTACTCTCTTTATAGTGTTTTAAAGATTGTTCTTTCAAGTTCGCCTTATAACGTAGCATTTTATTTCCAAAGTGTAGTAAATCTTTGCTTTCTCTCAGCAGCGTGTTCACATTACAAGGCTGCCATTTTCATTTGCCCACCAACTGCGCTTTTGGTGGAAATGACGCACCACCAGCAGCATGATGTCCGCAAGAGTGGCAACGAGGGTGGCGTGGGGGCCGGGAACAAGAAGATGACAAGTTGTTATTCTATTGGTATGTACTCTCTTTATAGTGTTTCAAGATTGTTCTTTCAAGTTCGCCTTAGAACGTAGCATTTTATTTCCAAAGTGTAGTAAATCTTTGCTTTCTCACAGCAGGGTGTTCACATTACAAGGCTGCAATTTTTATTTGCCCATCAACTGGGCTTTTGGTGGAAATGACGCACCACCAGCAGCATGATGTCCGCAAGAGTGGCAACGAGGGTGGGGGGGGGGGGCGGGAACAAGAAGATGACAAGTTGTTATTCTATTGGTATGTACTGTCTCTTTATAGTGTTCTAAAGATTGTTCTTTCAAGTTCGCTTTAGAGCGTAGCATTTTATTTCCAAAGTGTAGTAAATCTTTGCTTTCTCACAGCAGGGTGTTCACATTACAAGGCTGCAATTTTTATTTGCCCATCAACTGGGCTTTTGGTGGAAATGACGCACCACCAGCAGCATGATGTCCGCAAGAGTGGCAACGAGGGTGGGGTGGGGGCCGGGAACAAGAAGATGACAAGTTGTTATTCTATTGGTATGTACTCTCTTTATAGTGTTTTAAAGATTGTTCTTTCAAGTTCGCCTTAGAACGTAGCATTTTATTTCCAAAGTGTAGTAAATCTTTGCTTTCTCACAGCAGCGTGTTCACATTACAAGGCTGCCATTTTTATTTGCCCACCAACTGGGCTTTTGGTGGAAATGACGCACCACCAGCAGTATGATGTGCGCAAGAGTGCCAACGAGGGGGGGGGGGGGGCGGGAACAAGAAGATGACAAGTTGTTATTCTATTGGTATGTACTGTCTCTTTATAGTGTTCTAAAGATTGTTCTTTCAAGTTCGCTTTAGAGCGTAGCATTTTATTTCCAAAGTGTAGTAAATCTTTGCTTTCTCACAGCAGGGTGTTCACATTACAAGGCTGCAATTTTTATTTGCCCATCAACTGGGCTTTTGGTGGAAATGACGCACCACCAGCAGCATGATGTCCGCAAGAGTGGCAACGAGGGTGGCGTGGGGGCCGGGAACAAGAAGATGACAAGTTGTTATTCTATTGGTATGTACTCTCTTTATAGTGTTTCAAGATTGTTCTTTCAAGTTTGCCTTAGAACGTAGCATTTTATTTCCAAAGTGTAGTAAATCTTTGCTTTCTCACAGCAGGGTGTTCACATTACAAGGCTGCAATTTTTATTTGCCCATCAACTGGGCTTTTGGTGGAAATGACGCACCACCAGCAGCATGATGTCCGCAAGAGTGGCAACGTGGGTGGGGTGGGGGCCGGGAACAAGAAGATGACAAGTTGTTATTCTATTGGTATGTACTCTCTTTATAGTGTTTTAAAGATTGTTCTTTCAAGTTCGCCTTAGAACGTAGCATTTTATTTCCAAAGTGTAGTAAATCTTTGCTTTCTCACAGCAGCGTGTTCACATTACAAGGCTGCCATTTTTATTTGCCCACCAACTGGGCTTTTGGTGGAAATGACGCACCACCAGCAGTATGATGTGCGCAAGAGTGCCAACGAGGGGGGGGGGGGGGGGGCGGGAACAAGAAGATGACAAGTTGTTATTCTATTGGTATGTACTGTCTCTTTATAGTGTTCTAAAGATTGTTCTTTCAAGTTCGCTTTAGAGCGTAGCATTTTATTTCCAAAGTGTAGTAAATCTTTGCTTTCTCACAGCAGGGTGTTCACATTACAAGGCTGCAATTTTTATTTGCCCATCAACTGGGCTTTTGGTGGAAATGACGCACCACCAGCAGCATGATGTCCGCAAGAGTGGCAACGAGGGTGGGGTGGGGGCCGGGAACAAGAAGATGACAAGTTGTTATTCTATTGGTATGTACTCTCTTTATAGTGTTTTAAAGATTGTTCTTTCAAGTTCGCCTTAGAACGTAGCATTTTATTTCCAAAGTGTAGTAAATCTTTGCTTTCTCACAGCAGGGTGTTCACATTACAAGGCTGCAATTTTTATTTGCCCTTCAACTGGGCTTTTGGTGGAAATGACGCACCACCAGCAGCATGATGTCCGCAAGAGTGGCAACGAGGGTGGGGTGGGGGCCGGGAACAAGAAGATGACAAGTTGTTATTCTATTGGTATGTACTCTCTTTAAAGTGTGTTAAAGATTGTTCTTTCAAGTTCGCCTTAGAACGTAGCATTTTATTTCCAAAGTGTAGTAAATCTTTGCTTTCTCACAGCAGGGTGTTCACATTACAAAGCTGCAATTTTTATTTGCCCACCAACTGGGCTTTTGGTGGAAATGACGCACCACCAGCAGTATGATGTGCGCAAGAGTGCCAACGAGGGGGGGGGGGGGGGCGGGAACAAGAAGATGACAAGTTGTTATTCTATTGGTATGTACTCTCTTTATAGTGTTCTAAAGATTGTTCTTTCAAGTTCGCCTTAGAGCGTAGCATTTTATTTCCAAAGTGTAGTAAATCTTTGCTTTCTCACAGCAGGGTGTTCACATTACAAAGCTGCAATTTTTATTTGCCCACCAACTGGGCTTTTGGTGGAAATGACGCACCACCAGCAGCATGATGTCCGCAAGAGTGGCAACGAGGGTGGGGTGGGGGCCGGGAACAAGAAGATGACAAGTTGTTATTCTATTGGTATGTACTCTCTTTATAGTGTTTTAAAGATTGTTCTTTCAAGTTCGCCTTAGAACGTAGCATTTTATTTCCAAAGTGTAGTAAATCTTTGCTTTCTCACAGCAGCGTGTTCACATTACAAGGCTGCCATTTTTATTTGCCCACCAACTGGGCTTTTGGTGGAAATGACGCACCACCAGCAGTATGATGTGCGCAAGAGTGCCAACGAGGGGGGGGGGGGGGGGCGGGAACAAGAAGATGACAAGTTGTTATTCTATTGGTATGTACTCTCTTTATAGTGTTCTAAAGATTGTTCTTTCAAGTTCGCCTTAGAGCGTAGCATTTTATTTCCAAAGTGTAGTAAATCTTTGCTTTCTCACAGCAGGGTGTTCACATTACAAAGCTGCAATTTTTATTTGCCCATCAACTGGGCTTTTGGTGGAAATGACGCACCACCAGCAGCATGATGTCCGCAAGAGTGGCAACGAGGGTGGGGTGGGGGCCGGGAACAAGAAGATGACAAGTTGTTATTCTATTGGTATGTACTCTCTTTATAGTGTTTTAAAGATTGTTCTTTCAAGTTCGCCTTAGAACGTAGCATTTTATTTCCAAAGTGTAGTAAATCTTTGCTTTCTCACAGCAGGGTGTTCACATTACAAAGCTGCAATTTTTATTTGCCCATCAACTGGGCTTTTGGTGGAAATGACGCACCACCAGCAGTATGATGTCCGCAAGAGTGGCAACGAGGGTGGGGTGGGGGCCGGGAACAAGAAGATGACAAGTTGTTATTCTATTGGTATGTACTCTCTTTAAAGTGTTTTAAAGATTGTTCTTTCAAGTTCGCCTTAGAACGTAGCATTTTATTTCCAAAGTGTAGTAAATCTTTGCTTTCTCACAGCAGGGTGTTCACATTACAAGGCTGCAATTTTTATTTGCCCATCAACTGGGCTTTTGGTGGAAATGACGCACCACCAGCAGCATGATGTCCGCAAGAGTGGCAACGAGGGTGGGGTGGGGGCCGGGAACAAGAAGATGACAAGTTGTTATTCTATTGGTATGTACTCTCTTTATATTGTTCTAAAGATTGTTCTTTCAAGTTCGCCTTAGAACGTAGCATTTTATTTCCAAAGTGTAGTAAATCTTTGCTTTCTCTCAGCAGCGTGTTCACATTACAAGGCTGCCATTTTTATTTGCCCACCAACTGGGCTTTTGGTGGAAATGACGCACCACCAGCAGTATGATGTGCGCAAGAGTGCCAACGAGGGGGGGGGGGGGGGCGGGAACAAGAAGATGACAAGTTGTTATTCTATTGGTATGTACTGTCTCTTTATAGTGTTCTAAAGATTGTTCTTTCAAGTTCGCCTTAGAGCGTAGCATTTTATTTCCAAAGTGTAGTAAATCTTTGCTTTCTCACAGCAGGGTGTTCACATTACAAGGCTGCAATTTTTATTTGCCCATCAACTGGGCTTTTGGTGGAAATGACGCACCACCAGCAGCATGATGTCCGCAAGAGTGGCAACGAGGGTGGGGTGGGGGCCGGGAACAAGAAGATGACAAGTTGTTATTCTATTGGTATGTACTCTCTTTATAGTGTTCTAAAGATTGTTCTTTCAAGTTCGCCTTAGAACGTAGCATTTTATTTCCAAAGTGTAGTAAATCTTTGCTTTCTCTCAGCAGCGTGTTCACATTACAAGGCTGCCATTTTTATTTGCCCACCAACTGGGCTTTTGTTGGAAATGACGCACCACCAGCAGTATGATGTGCGCAAGAGTGCCAACGAGGGGGGGGGGGGGGGCGGGAACAAGAAGATGACAAGTTGTTATTCTATTGGTATGTACTGTCTCTTTATAGTGTTCTAAAGATTGTTCTTTCAAGTTCGCCTTAGAGCGTAGCATTTTATTTCCAAAGTGTAGTAAATCTTTGCTTTCTCACAGCAGGGTGTTCACATTACAAGGCTGCAATTTTTATTTGCCCATCAACTGGGCTTTTGGTGGAAATGACGCACCACCAGCAGCATGATGTCCGCAAGAGTGGCAACGAGGGTGGCGTGGGGGCCGGGAACAAGAAGATGACAAGTTGTTATTATATTGGTATGTACTCTCTTTATAGTGTTTCAAGATTGTTCTTTCAAGTTCGCCTTAGAACGTAGCATTTTATTTCCAAAGTGTAGTAAATCTTTGCTTTCTCACAGCAGGGTGTTCACATTACAAGGCTGCAATTTTTATTTCCCCATCAACTGGGCTTTTGGTGGAAATGACGCACCACCAGCAGCATGATGTCCGCAAGAGTGGCAACGAGGGTGGGGTGGGGGCCGGGAACAAGAAGATGACAAGTTGTTATTCCATTGGTATGTACTCTCTTTATAGTGTTTTAAAGATTGTTCTTTCAAGTTCGCCTTAGAACGTAGCATTTTATTTCCAAAGTGTAGTAAATCTTTGCTTTCTCACAGCAGGGTGTTCACATTACAAGGCTGCAATTTTTATTTGCCCATCAACTGGGCTTTTGGTGGAAATGACACACCACCAGCAGCATGATGTCCGCAAGAGTGGCAACGAGGGTGGGGTGGGGGCCGGGAACAAGAAGATGACAAGTTGTTATTCTATTGGTATGTACTCTCTTTATAGTGTTTTAAAGACTGTTCTTTCAAGTTCGCCTTAGAACGTAGCATTTTATTTCCAAAGTGTAGTAAATCTTTGCTTTCTCACAGCAGGGTGTTCACATTACAAGGCTGCAATTTTTATTTGCCCATCAACTGGGCTTTTGGTGGAAATGACGCACCCCCAGCAGCATGATGTCCGCAAGAGTGGCAACGATGGTGGGGTGGGGGCCGGGAACAAGAAGATGACAAGTTGTTATTCTATTGGTATGTACTCTCTTTATAGTGTTTTAAAGATTGTTCTTTCAAGTTCGCCTTAGAACGTAGCATTTTATTTCCATAGTGTAGTAAATCTTTGCTTTCTCACAGCAGGGTGTTCACATTACAAGGCTGCAATTTTTATTTGCCCATCAACTGGGCTTTTGGTGGAAATGACGCACCACCAGCAGCATGATGTCCGCAAGAGTGGCAACGAGGGTGGGGTGGGGGCCGGGAACAAGAAGATGACAAGTTGTTATTCTATTGGTATGTACTCTCTTTATAGTGTTTTAAAGATTGTTCTTTCAAGTTCGCCTTAGAACGTAGCATTTTATTTCCAAAGTGTAGTAAATCTTTGCTTTCTCACAGCAGGATGTTCACATTACAAGGCTGCAATTTTTATTTGCCCATCAGCTTGGCTTTTGGTGGAAATGACGCACCACCAGCAGCATGATGTCCGCAAGAGTGGAAACGAGAGGGGGGGGTGGGCGGGAAGAAGAAGATGACAAGTTGTTATTCTATTGGTATGTACTGTCTCATTATAGTGTTTTAAAGATTGTTCTTTCAAGTTCGCCTTATAATGTAGCATTTTATTTCCAAAGTGTAGTAAATCTTTGCTTTCTCACAGCAGGGTGTTCAAATTACAAGGCTGCCATTTTTATTTGCCCATCAACTGGGCTTTTGGTGGAAATGATGCACCACCACCAGCAGCATGATGTCCGCAAGAGTGGTAACGAGAGGGGGGGGGGGGGGGGCGGGTACAAGAAGATGACAAGTTGTTATTCTATTGGTATGTACTGTCTCTTTATAGTGTTCTAAAGATTGTTCTTTCAAGTTCTCCTTAGAGCGTAGCATTTTATTTCCAAAGTGTAGTAAATCTTTGCTTTCTCACACCAGGGTGTTCACATTACAAGGCTGCAATTTTTATTTGCCCATCAACTGGGCTTTTGGTGGAAATGACGCACCCCCAGCAGCATGATGTCCGCAAGAGTGGCAACGAGGGTGGGGTGGGGGCCGGGAACAAGAAGATGACAAGTTGTTATTCTATTGGTATGTACTCTCTTTATAGTGTTTTAAAGATTGTTCTTTCAAGTTCGCCTTAGAACGTAGCATTTTATTTCCAAAGTGTAGTAAATCTTTGCTTTCTCTCAGCAGCGTGTTCACATTACAAGGCTGCCATTTTTATTTGCCCACCAACTGGGCTTTTGGTGGAAATGACGCACCACCAGCAGTATGATGTGCGCAAGAGTGCCAACGAGGGGGGGGGGGGGCGGGAACAAGAAGATGACAAGTTGTTATTCTATTGGTATGTACTGTCTCTTTATAGTGTTCTAAAGATTGTTCTTTCAAGTTCGCCTTAGAGCGTAGCATTTTCTTTCCAAAGTGTAGTAAATCTTTGCTTTCTCACAGCAGGGTGTTCACATTACAAGGCTGCAATTTTTATTTGCCCATCAACTGGGCTTTTGGTGGAAATGACGCACCACCAGCAGCATGATGTCCGCAAGAGTGGCAACGAGGGTGGGGTGGGGGCCGGGAACAAGAAGATGACAAGTTGTTATTCTATTGGTATGTACTCTCTTTATAGTGTTTTAAAGATTGTTCTTTCAAGTTCGCCTTAGAACGTAGCATTTTACTTCCAAAGTGTAGTAAATCTTTGCTTTCTCAAAGCAGGGTGTTCACATTACAAGGCTGCAATTTTTATTTGCCCATCAACTGGGCTTTTGGTGGAAATGACGCACCACCAGCAGCATGATGTCCGCAAGAGTGGCAACGAGGGTGGGGTGGGGGCCGGGAACAAGAAGATGACAAGTTGTTATTCTATTGGTATGTACTCTCTTTATAGTGTTTCAAGATTGTTCTTTCAAGTTCGCCTTAGAACGTAGCATTTTATTTCCAAAGTGTAGTAAATCTTTGCTTTCTCACAGCAGGGTGTTCACATTACAAGGCTGCAATTTTTATTTGCCCATCAACTGGGCTTTTGGTGGAAATGACGCACCACCAGCAGCATGATGTCCGCAAGAGTGGCAACGAGGGTGGGGTGGGGGCCGGGAACAAGAAGATGACAAGTTGTTATTCTATTGGTATGTACTCTCTTTATAGTGTTTTAAAGATTGTTCTTTCAAGTTCGCCTTAGAACGTAGCATTTTATTTCCAAAGTGTAGTAAATCTTTGCTTTCTCACAGCAGGGTGTTCACATTACAAGGCTGCAATTTTTATTTGCCCATCAACTGGGCTTTTGGTGGAAATGACGCACCACCAGCAGCATGATGTCCGCAAGAGTGGCAACGAGGGTGGGGTGGGGGCCGGGAACAAGAAGATGACAAGTTGTTATTCTATTGGTATGTACTCTCTTTATAGTGTTTTAAAGATTGTTCTTTCAAGTTCGCCTTAGAACGTAGCATTTTATTTCCAAAGTGTAGTAAATCTTTGCTTTCTCACAGCAGGGTGTTCACATTACACGGCTGCAATTTTTATTTGCCCATCAACTGGGCTTTTGGTGGAAATGACGCACCACCAGCAGCATGATGTCCGCAAGAGTGGCAACGAGGGTGAGGTGGGGGCCGGGAACAAGAAGATGACAAGTTGTTATTCTATTGGTATGTACTCTCTTTATAGTGTTTTAAAGATTGTTCTTTCAAGTTCGCCTTAGAACGTAGCATTTTATTTCCATAGTGTAGTAAATCTTTGCTTTCTCACAGCAGGGTGTTCACATTACAAGGCTGCAATTTTTATTTGCCCATCAACTTGGCTTTTGGTGGAAATGACGCACCACCAGCAGCATGATGTCCGCAAGAGTGGAAACGAGAGGGGGGGGTGGGCGGGAAGAAGAAGATGACAAGTTGTTATTCTATTGGTATGTACTGTCTCATTATAGTGTTTTAAAAATTGTTCTTTCAAGTTCGCCTTATAACGTAGCATTTTATTTCCAAAGTGTAGTAAATCTTTGCTTTCTCACAGCAGGGTGTTCAAATTACAAGGCTGCCATTTTTATTTGCCCGTCAACTGGGCTTTTGGTGGAAATGATGCACCACCACCAGCAGCATGATGTCCGCAAGAGTGGAAACGAGAGGGGGGGGGGGGGCGGGTACAAGAAGATGACAAGTTGTTATTCTATTGGTATGTACTGTCTCTTTATAGTGTTTTAAAGATTGTTCTTTCAAGTTCGCCTTAGAACGTAGCATTTTATTTCCAAAGTGTAGTAAATCTTTGCTCTCTCACAGCAGGGAGTTCACATTACAAGGCTGCAATTTTTATTTGCCCATCAACTGGGCTTCTGGTGGAAATGACGCACCACCAGCAGCATGATGTCCGCAAGAGTGGCAACGAGGTGGGGTGGGGGCCGGGAACAAGAAGATGACAAGTTGTTATTCTATTGGTATGTACTGTCTCTTTATAGTGTTTTAAAGATTGTTCTTTCAAGTTCGCCTTAGAACGTAGCATTTTATTTCCAAAGTGTAGTAAATCTTTGCTCCCTCACAGCAGGGAGTTCACATTACAAGGCTGCAATTTTTATTTGCCCATCCACTGGTCTTTTGGTGGAAATGACGCACCACCAGCAGCATGATGTCCGCAAGAGTGTCAACGAGGGGGGGGGGGGGGCGGGAACAAGAAGATGACAAGTTGTTATTCTATTGGTATGTACTGTCTCTTTATAGTGTTTTAAAGATTGTTCTTTCAAGTTCGCCTTAGAACGTAGCATTTTACTTCCAAAGTGTAATAAATCTTTGCTCTCTCACAGCAGGGAGTTCACATTACAAGGCTGCAATTTTTTTTGCCCATCAACTGGGCTTTTGGTGGAAATGACGCACCACCAGCAGCATGATGTCCGCAAGAGTGGCAGCGAGGTGGGGGGGGGGCCGGGAACAAGAAGATGACAAGTTGTTATTCTATTGGTATGTACTGTCTCTTTATAGTGTTTTAAAGATTGTTCTTTCAAGTTCGCCTTAGAACGTAGCATTTTATTTCCAAAGTGTAGTAAATCTTTGCTCACTCACAGCAGGGTGTTCACATTACAAGGCTGCAATTTTTATTTGCCCATCAACTGGGCTTTTGGTGGAAATGACGCACCACCAGCAGCATGATGTCCGCAAGAGTGGCAACGAGGTGGGGAGGGGGCCGGGAACAAGAAGATGACAAGTTGTTATTCTATTGGTATGTACTGTCTCTTTATAGTGTTTTAAAGATTGTTCTTTCAAGTTCGCCTTAGAACGTAGCATTTTATTTCCAAAGTGTAGTAAATCTTTGCTCCCTCACAGCAGGGAGTTCACATTACAAGGCTGCAATTTTTATTTGCCCATCAACTGGGCTTTTGGTGGAAATGACGCACCACTAGCAGCATGATGTCCGCAAGAGTGGCAACGAGATGGGAAGGGGGGGCGGGAACAAGAAGATGACAAGTTGTTATTCTATTGGTATGTACTGTCTCTTTATAGTGTTTTAAAGATTGTTCTTCCAAGTTCGCCTTAGAACGTAGCATTTTATTTCCAAAGTGTAGTAAATCTTTTTTCTCTCACAGCAAGGAGTTCACATTACAAGGCTGCAATTTTTATTTGCCCATCAACTGAGCTTTTGGTGGAAATGACGCACCACCAGCAGCATGACGTCCGCAAGAGTGGCAACGAGGTGGGGGGGGGGGGGGGGCCGGAAACTAGAAGATGACAAGTTGTTATTCTATTGGTATGTACTGTCTCTTTATAGTGTTTTAAAGATTGTTCTTTCAAGTTCGCCTTAGAACGTAGCATTTTATTTCCAAAGTGTAGTAAATCTTTGCTCTCTCACAGCAGGGAGTTCACATTACAAGGCTGCAATTTTTATTTGCCCATCAACTGGGCTTCTGGTGGAAATGACGCACCACCAGCAGCATGATGTCCGCAAGAGTGGCAACGAGGTGGGGTGGGGGCCGGGAACAAGAAGATGACAAGTTGTTATTCTATTGGTATGTACTGTCTCTTTATAGTGTTTTAAAGATTGTTCTTTCAAGTTCGCCTTAGAATGTAGCATTTTATTTCCAAAGTGTAGTAAATCTTTGCTGTCTCACAGCAGGGTGTTCACATTACAAGGCTGCAATTTTTATTTGCCCATCAACTGGGCTTTTGGTGGAAATGACGCACCACCAGCAGTATGATGTCCGCAAGAGTGGCAACGAGGTGGGGGGGGGGGGGGCCGGGAACAAGAAGATGACAAGTTGTTATTCTATTGGTATGTACTGTCTCTATATAGTGTTTTAAAGATTGTTCTTTCAAGTTCGCCTTAGAAAGTAGCATTTTATTTCCAAAGTGTAGTAAATCTTTGCTGTCTCACAGCAGGGTGTTCACATTACAAGGCTGCAATTTTTATTTGCCCATCAACTGGGCTCTTGGTGGAAATGACGCACCACCAGCAGCATGATGTCCGCAAGAGTGGCAACGAGGGGGGGGGGGGGGGGGCGGGAACAAGAAGATGACAAGTTGTTATTCTATTGGTATGTACTGTCTCTTTATAGTGTTTTAAAGATTGTTCTTTCAAGTTCGCCTTAGAACGTAGCATTTTATTTCCAATGTGTAATAAATCTTTGCTCTCTAACAGCAGGGAGTTCACATTACAAGGCTGCAATTTTTATTTGCCCATCAACTGGGCTTTTGGTGGAAATGACGCACCACCAGCAGCATGATGTCCGCAAGAGTGGCAACGAGGTGGGGGGGGGGGGGGGGGCCGGGAACAAGAAGATGACAAGTTGTTATTCTATTGGTTGTACTGTCTCTTTATAGTGTTTTAAAGATTGTTCTTTCAAGTTCGCCTTAGAACGTAGCATTTTATTTCCAAAGTGTAGTAAATCTTTGCTGTCTCACAGCAGGGTGTTCACATTACAAGGCTGCAATTTTTATTTGCCCATCAACTGGGCTTTTGGTGGAAATGACGCACCACCAGCAGCATGATGTCCGCAAGAGCGGCAACGAGGGGGGGGGGGGCGGGAACAAGAAGATGACAAGTTGTTATTCTATTGGTATGTACTGTCTCTTTATAGTGTTTTAAAGATTGTTCTTTCAAGTTCGCCTTAGAACGTAGCATTTTATTTCCAAAGTGTAGTAAATCTTTGCTCCCTCACAGCAGGGAGTTCACATTACAAGGCTGCAATTTTTATTTGCCCATCAACTGGGCTTTTGGTGGAAATGACGCACCACCAGCAGCATGATGTCCGCAAGAGTGGCAACGAGATGGGAAGGGGGGGCGGGAACAAGAAGATGACAAGTTGTTATTCTATTGGTATGTACTGTCTCTTTATAGTGTTTTAAAGATTGTTCTTTCGAGTTCGCCTTAGAACGTAGCATTTTATTTCCAAAGTGTAGTAAATCTTTGCTCTCTCACAGCAGGGAGTTCACATTACAAGGCTGCAATTTTTATTTGCCCATCAACTGGGCTTTTGGTGGAAATGACGCACCACCAGCAGCATGACGTCCGCAAGAGTGGCAACGAGGTGGGGGGGGGGGGGGGGGGGCGGGAACAAGAAGATGACAAGTTGTTATTCTATTGGTATGTACTGTCTCTTTATAGTGTTTTAAAGATTGTTCTTTCAAGTTCGCCTTAGAACGTAGCATTTTATTTCCAAAGTGTAGTAAATCTTTGCTCTCTCACAGCAGGGAGTTCACATTACAAGGCTGCAATTTTTATTTGCCCATCAACTGGGCTTTTGGTGGAAATTATGCACCACCAGCAGCATGATGTCCGCAAGAGTGGCAACGAGGTGGGGTGGGGGCCGGGAACAAGAAGATGACAAGTTGTTATTCTATTGGAATGTACTGTCTCTTTATAGTGTTTTAAAGATTGTTCTTTCAAGTTCGCCTTAGAACGTAGCATTTTATTTCCAAAGTGTAGTAAATCTTTGCTCTCTCACAGCAGGGAGTTCACATTACAAGGCTGCAATTTTTATTTGCCCATCAACTGGGCTTTTGGTGGAAATGACGCACCACCAGCAGCATGATGTCCGCAAGAGTGGCAACGAGGGGGGGGGGCGGGAACAAGAAGATGACAAGTTGTTATTCTATTGGTATGTACTGTCTCTTTATAGTGTTTTAAAGATTGTTCTTTCAAGTTCGCCTTAGAACGTAGCATTTTATTTCCAAAGTGTAATAAATCTTTGCTCTCTCACAGCAGGGAGTTCACATTACAAGGCTGCAATTTTTATTTGCCCATCAACTGGGCTTTTGGTGGAAATGACACCCCACCAGCAGCATGATGTCCGCATGAGTGGCAACGAGGTGGGGGGGGGGGGGGCGCCGGGAACAAGAAGATGACAAGTTGTTATTCTATTGGAATGTCATGTCTCTTTATAGTGTTTTAAAGATTGTTCTTTCAAGTTCGCCTTAGAACGTAGCATTTTATTTCCAAAGTGTAGTAAATCTTTGCTCTCTCACAGCAGGGAGTTCACATTACAAGGCTGCAATTTTTATTTGCCCATCAACTGGGCTTTTGGTGGAAATGACGCACCACCAGCAGCATGATGTCCGCAAGAGTGGCAACGAGGCGGGGGGGGGGGGGGGGGGGGCGGGAACAAGAAGATGACAAGTTGTTATTCTATTGGTATGTACTGTCTCTTTATAGTGTTTTAAAGATTGTTCTTTCAAGTTCGCCTTAGAACGTAGCATTTTATTTCCAAAGTGTAGTAAATCTTTGCTCTCTCACAGCAGGGAGTTCACATTACAAGGCTGCAATTTTTATTTGCCCATCAACTGGCCTTTTGGTGGAAATGACGCACCACCAGCAGCATGACGTCCGCAAGAGTGGCAACGAGGTGGGGGGGGGGGCGGGAACAAGAAGATGACAAGTTGTTATTCTATTGGTATGTACTGTCTCTTTATAGTGTTTTAAAGATTGTTCTTTCAAGTTCGCCTTAGAACGTAGCATTTTATTTCCAAAGTGTAGTAAATCTTTGCTGTCTCACAGCAGGGTGTTCACATTACAAGGCTGCAATTTTTATTTGCCCATCAACTGGGCTTTTGGTGGAAATGACGCACCACCAGCAGCATGATGTCTGCAAGAGTGGCAACGAGGTGGGGGGGGGGCGGGAACAAGAAGATGACAAGTTGTTATTCTATTGGTATGTACTGTCTCTTTATAGTGTTTTAAAGATTGTTCTTTCAAGTTCGCCTTAGAACGTAGCATTTTATTTCCAAAGTGTAGTAAATCTTTGCTCCCTCACAGCAGGGTGTTCACATTACAAGGCTGCAATTTTTATATGCCCATCAACTGGGCTTTTGGTGGAAATGACGCACCACCAGCAGCTTGATGTCCGCAAGAGTGGCAACGAGGGGGGGGGGCGGGAACAAGAAGATGACAAGTTGTTTTTCTATTGGTATGTACTGTCTCTTTATAGTGTTTTAATGATTGTTCTTTCAAGTTCGCCTTAGAACGTAGCATTTTATTTCCAAAGTGTAGTAAATCTTTGCTCTTTCACAGCAGGGTGTTTACATTACAAGGCTGCAATTTTTATATGCCCATCAACTGGGCTTTTGGTGGAAATGACGCACCAACAGCAGCATGATGTCCGCAAGAGTGGCAACGAGGGAGGGGGGGGGGGGGGCGGGAACAAGAAGATGACAAGTTGTTATTCTATTGGTATGTACTGTCTCTTTATAGTGTTTTAAAGATTGTTCTTTCAAGGTCGCCTTAGAACGTAGCATTTTATTTCCAAAGTGTAGTAAATCTTTGCTCTCTCACAGCAGGGAGTTCACATTACAAGGCTGCAATTTTTATTTGCCCATCAACTGGGCTTTTGGTGGAAATGACGCACCACCAGCAGCATGATGTCCGCAAGAGTGGCAACGAGGTGGGGGGGGTGGGGGCTGGGAATAAGAAGATGACAAGTTGTTATTCTATTGGTATGTACTGTCTCTTTGTAGTGTTTTAAAGATTGTTCTTTCAAGTTCGCCTTAGAACGTAGCATTTTATTTCCAAAGTGTAGTAAATCTTTGCTCTCTCACAGCAGGGAGTTCACATTACAAGGCTGCAATTTTTATTTGCCCATCAACTGGGCTTTTGGTGGAAATGACGCACCACCAGCAGCATGATGTCCGCAAGAGTGGCAACGAGGTGGGGGGGGGGGGGGGGCCGGAAACTAGAAGATGACAAGTTGTTATTCTATTGGTATGTACTGTCTCTTTATAGTGTTTTAAAGATTGTTCTTTCAAGTTCGCCTTAGAACGTAGCATTTTATTTCCAAAGTGTAGTAAATCTTTGCTCTCTCACAGCAGGGTGTTCACATTACAAGGCTGCAATTTTTATTTGCCCATCAACTGGGCTTCTGGTGGAAATGACGCACCACCAGCAGCATGATGTCCGCAAGAGTGGCAACGAGGGGGGGGGGGGGGCGGGAACAAGAAGATGACAAGTTGTTATTCTATTGGTATGTACTGTCTATTTATATTGTTTTAAAGATTGTTCTTTCAAGTTCGCCTCAGAACGTAGCATTTTATTTCCAAAGTGTAATAAATCTTTGCTCTCTCACAGCAGGGAGTTCACATTACAAGGCTGCAATTTTTATTTGCCCATCAACTGGGCTTTTGGTGGAAATGACACACCACCAGCAGCATGATGTCCGCATGAGTGGCAACGAGGTGGGGGGGGGGGGCCGGGAACAAGAGGATGACAAGTTGTTATTCTATTGGTATGTACTGTCTCTTTATAGTGTTTTAAAGATTGTTCTTTCAAGTTCGCCTTAGAACGTAGCATTTTATTTCCAAAGTGTAGTAAATCTTTGCTGTCTCACAGCAGGGTGTTCACATTACAAGGCTGCAATTTTTATTTGCCCATCAACTGGGCTTTTGGTGGAAATGACGCACCACCAGCAGCATGATGTCCGCAAGAGTGGCAACGAGGTGGGGGGGGGGGGCCGGGAACAAGAAGATGACAAGTTGTTATTCTATTGGTATGTACTGTCTCTTTATAGTGTTTTAAAGATTGTTCTTTCATGTTCGCCTTAGAACGTAGCATTTTATTTCCAAAGTGTAGTAAATCTTTGCTGTCTCACATCAGGGTGTTCACATTACAAGGCTGCAATTTTTATTTGCCCATCAACTGGGCTTTTGGTGGAAATGACGCACCACCAGCAGCATGATGTCCGCAAGAGTGGCAACGAGGGGGGGGGGGGAGGGAACAAGAAGATGACAAGTTGTTATTCTATTGGTATGTACTGTCTCTTTATAGTGTTTTAAAGATTATTCTTTCAAGTTCGCCTTAGAACGTAGCATTTTATTTCCAAAGTGTAATAAATCTTTGCTCTTTCACAGCAGGGAGTTCACATTACAAGGCTGCAGTTTTTATTTGCCCATCAACTGGGCTTTTGGTGGAAATGACACACCACCAGCAGCATGATGTCCGCATGAGTGGCAACGAGGTGGGGGGGGGGGGGGGGGGCCGGGAACAAGAAGATGACAAGTTGTTATTCTATTGGTATGTACTGTCTCTTTATAGTGTTTTAAAGATTGTTCTTTCAAGTTCGCCTTAGAACGTAGCATTTTATTTCCAAAGTGTAGTAAATCTTTGCTGTCTCACAGCAGGGTGTTCACATTACAAGGCTGCAATTTTTATTTGCCCATCAACTGGGCTTTTGGTGGAAATGACGCACCACCAGCAGCATGATGTCCGCAAGAGCGGCAACGATGTGGGGGGGGGGGGGGGGGGTGGGAACAAGAAGATGACAAGTTGTTATTCTATTGGTATGTACTGTCTCTTTATAGTGTTTTAAAGATTGTTCTTTCATGTTCGCCTTAGAACGTAGCATTTTATTTCCAAAGTGTAGTAAATCTTTGCTCCC
The DNA here is from genome assembly GCF_023864275.1 of Schistocerca cancellata. Lineage (NCBI taxonomy): Eukaryota > Metazoa > Arthropoda > Insecta > Orthoptera > Acrididae > Schistocerca > Schistocerca cancellata. Next base: position 29,571,824 of record NC_064637.1, on the reverse strand, counting down.
TCACAGCAGGGAGTTCACATTACAAGGCTGCAATTTTTATTTGCCCATCAACTGGGCTTTTGGTGGAAATGACGCACCACCAGCAGCATGATGTCCGCAAGAGTGGCAACGAGATGGGAAGGGGGGGCGGGAACAAGAAGATGACAAGTTGTTATTCTATTGGTATGTACTGTCTCTTTATAGTGTTTTAAAGATTGTTCTTTCAAGTTCGCCTTAGAACGTAGCATTTTATTTCCAAAGTGTAGTAAATCTTTGCTCTCTCACAGCAGGGAGTTCACATTACAAGGCTGCAATTTTTATTTGCCCATCAACAGGGCTTTTGGTGGAAATGACGCACCACCAGCAGCATGACGTCCGCAAGAGTGGCAACGAGGTGGGGGGGGGCGGCGGGAACAAGAAGATGACAAGTTGTTATTCTATTGGTATGTACAGTCTCTTTATAGTGTTTTAAAGATTGTTCTTTCAAGTTCGCCTTAGAGCGTAGCATTTTATTTCCAAAGTGTAGTAAATCTTTGCTCTCTCACAGCAGGGAGTTCACATTACAAGGCTGCAATTTTTATTTGCCCATCAACTGGGCTTTTGGTGGAAATGACGCACAACCAGCAGCATGATGTCCGCAAGAGTGGCAACGAGGTGGGGTGGGGGCCGGGTACAAGAAGATGACAAGTTGTTATTCTATTGGTATGTACTGTCTCTTTATAGTGTTTTAAAGATTGTTCTTTCAAGTTCGCCTTAGAACGTAGCATTTTATTTCCAAAGTGTAATAAATCTTTGCTCTCTCACAGCAGGGAGTTCACATTACAAGGCTGCAATTTTTATTTGCCCATCAACTGGGCTTTTGGTGGAAATGACACACCACCAGCAGCATGATGTCCGCATGAGTGGCAACGAGGTGGGGGGGGGGGGGCTGGGAACAAGAAGATGACAAGTTGTTATTCTAATGGTATGTACTGTCTCTTTATAGTGTTTTAAAGATTGTTCTTTCAAGTTCGCCTTAGAACGTAGCATTTTATTTCCAAAGTGTAGTAAATCTTTGCTGTCTCACAGCAGGGTGTTCACTTTACAAGGCTGCAATTTTTATTTGCCCATCAACTGGGCTTTTGGTGGAAATGACGCACCACCAGCAGCATGATGTCCGCAAGAGTGGCAACGAGGTGGGTGGGGGGGGGGGGGGGGGGCCGGGAACAAGAAGATGACAAGTTGTTATTCTATTGGTATGTACTGTCTCTTTATAGTGTTTTAAAGATTGTTCTTTCAAGTTCGCCTTAGAACGTAGCATTTCATTTCCAAAGTGTAGTAAATCTTTGCTTTCTCTCAGCAGCGTGTTCACATTACAAGGCTGCCATTTTTATTTGCCCATCAACTGGGCTTTTGGTGGAAATGACGCACCACCAGCAGTATGATGTGCGCAAGAGTGCCAACGAGGGGGGGGGGGGGGGCGGGAACAAGAAGATGACAAGTTGTTATTCTATTGGTATGTACTCTCTTTATAGTGTTCTAAAGATTGTTCTTTCAAGTTCGCCTTAGAACGTAGCATTTTATTTCCAAAGTGTAGTAAATCTTTGCTCTTTCACAGCAGGGTGTTTACATTACAAGGCTGCAATTTTTATTTGCCCATCAACTGGGCTTTTGGTGGAAATGACGCACCACCAGCAGCATGATGTCCGCAAGAGTGGCAACGTGTGGTGGGAGGCGGGAACAAGAAGATGACAAGTTGTTATTCTATTGGTATGTACTGTCTCTTTATAGTGTTTTAAAGATTGTTCTTTCAAGTTCGCCTTAGAACGTAGCATTTTATTTCCAAAGTGTAGTAAATCTTTGCTCCCTCACAGCAGGGTGTTCACATTACAAGGCTGCAATTTTTATTTGCCCATCAACTGGGCTTTTGGTGGAAATGACGCACCACCAGCAGCATGATGTCCGCAAGAGTGGCAACGAGGTGGGGTGGGGGCCGGGAACAAGAAGATGACAAGTTGTTATTCTATTGGTATGTACTGTCTCTTTATAGTGTTTTAAAGATTGTTCTTTCAAGTTCGCCTTAGAACGTAGCATTTTATTTCCAAAGTGTAGTAAATCTTTGCTCTTTCACAGCAGGGTGTTTACATTACAAGGCTGCAGTTTTTATATGCCCATCAACTGGGCTTTTGGTGGAAATGACGCACCACCAGCAGCATGATGTCCGCAAGAGTGGCAACGGGGTGGGGGAAGGGCCGGGAACAAGAAGATGACATGTTGTTATTCTATTGGTATGTACTGTCTCCTTATAGTGTTTTAAAGATTGTTCTTTCAAGTTCGCCTTAGAACGTAGCATTTTATTTCCAAAGTGTAGTAAATCTTTGCTCTTTCACAGCAGGGTGTTTACATTACAAGACTGGAATTTTTATATGCCCATCAACTGGGCTTTTGGTGGAAATGACGCACCACCAGCAGCATGATGTCCACAAGAGTGGCAACGAGGTGGGGGGGGGGAGGGGCGGGAACAAGAAGATGACAAGTTGTTATTGTATTGGTATGTACTGTCTCTTTATAGTGTTTTAAAGATTGTTCTTTCAAGTTCGCCTTAGAACGTAGCATTTTATTTCCAAAGTGTAGTAAATCTTTGCTGTCTCACAGCAGGGTGTTCACATTACAAGGCTGCAATTTTTATTTGCCCATCAACTGGGCTTTTGGTGGAAATGACGCACCACCAGCAGCAACATGTCCGCAAGAGTGGCAACGAGGTGGGGGGGGGGGGGGGGGCCGGGAACAAGAAGATGACAAGTTGTTATTCTATTGGTATGTACTGTCTCTTTATAGTGTTTTAAAGATTGTTCTTTCAAGTTCGCCTTAGAACGTAGCATTTTATTTCCAAAGTGTAGTAAATCTTTGCTCTTTCACAGCAGGGTGTTTACATTACAAGGCTGGAATTTTTATATGCCCATCAACTGGGCTTTTGGTGGAAACGACGCACCACCAGCAGCATGATGTCCACAAGAGTGGCAACGAGGTGGGGGGGGGAGGGGCGGGAACAAGAAGATGACAAGTTGTTATTGTATTGGTATGTACTGTCTCTTTATAGTGTTTTAAAGATTGTTCTTTCAAGTTCGCCTTAGAACGTAGCATTTTATATCCAAAGTGTAGTAAATCTTTGCTCCCTCACAGCAGGGAGTTCACATTACAAGGCTGCAATTTTTATTTGCCCATCAACTGGGCTTTTGGTGGAAATGACGCACCACCAGCAGCATGATGTCCGCAAGAGTGGCTACGAGATGGGAAGGGGGGGCTCGAACAAGAAGATGACAAGTTGTTATTCTATTGGTATGTACTGTCTCTTTATAGTGTTTTAAAGATTGTTCTTTCAAGTTCGCCTTAGAACGTAGCATTTTATTTCCAAAGTGTAGTAAATCTTTGCTCTCTCACAGCAGGGAGTTCACATTACAAGGCTGCAATTTTTATTTGCCCATCAACTGGGCTTTAGGTGGAAATGACGCACCACCAGCAGCATGACGTCCGAAAGAGTGGCAACGAGGTGGGGGGGGGGGCCGGGAACAAGAAGATGACAAGTTGTTATTCTATTGGTATTTACTGTCTCTTTATAGTGTTTTAAAGATTGTTCTTTCAAGTTCGCCTTAGAACGTAGCATTTTATTTCCAAAGTGTAGTAAATCTTTGCTCCCTCACAGCAGGGAGTTCACATTACAAGGCTGCAATTTTTATTTGCCCATCAACTGGGCTTTTGGTGGAAATGATGCACCAACAGCAGCATGATGTCGGCAAGAGTGGCAACGAGGGGGGGGGGGGGGCGGGAACAAGAAGATGACAAGTTGTTATTCTATTGGTGTGTACTGTCACTTTATAGAGTTTTAAAGATTGTTCTTTCAAGTTCGCCTTAGAACGTAGCATTTTATTTCCAAAGTGTAGTAAATCTTTGCTATCTCACAGCAGGGAGTTCATATTACAAGGCTGCAATTTTTTTTGCCCATCAACTGGGCTTTTGGTGGAAATGACGCACCACCAGCAGCATGATGTCCGCAAGGGTGGCAACGAGGTGGGGGGGGGGGGCCGGGAACAAGAAGATGACAAGTTGTTATTCTATTGGTATGTACTGTCTCTTTATAGTGTTTTAAAGATTGTTCTTTCAAATTTCGCCTTAGAACGTAGCATTTTATTTCCAAAGTGTAGTAAATCTTTGCTCTCTCACAGCAGGGAGTTCACATTACAAGGCTGCAATTTTTATTTGCCCATCAACTGGGCTTTTGGTGGAAATGACGCACCACCAGCAGCATGATGTCCGCAAGAGTGACAACGAGGTGGTGGGCGGGAACAAGAAGATGACAAGTTGTTATTCTATTGGTATGTACTGTCTCTTTATAGTGTTTTAAAGATTGTTCTTTCAAGTTCGCCTTAGAACGTAGCATTTTATTTCCAAAGTGTAGTAAATCTTTGCTCTCTCACAGCAGGGAGTTCACATTACAAGGCTGCAATTTTTATTTGCCCATCAACTGGGCTTTTGGTGGAAATGACGCACCACCAGCAGCATGATGTCCGCAAGAGTGGCAACGAGGTGAGGGGGGGGGGGGGGGCCGGGAACAAGAAGATGACAAGTTGTTATTCTATTGGTATGTACTGTCTCTTTATAGTGTTTTAAAGATTGTTCTTTCAAGTTCGCCTTAGAACGTAGCATTTTATTTCCAAAGTGTCGTAAATCTTTGCTCTCTCACAGCAGGGAGTTCACATTACAAGGCTGCAATTTTTATTTGCCCATCAACTGGGCTTTTGGTGGAAATGACGCACCACCAGCAGCATGATGTCCGCAAGAGTGGCAACGAGGTGGGGGGGGGGGGGGCCGGGAACAAGAAGATGACAAGTTGTTATTCTATTGGTATGTACTGTCTCTTTATAGTGTTTTAAAGATTGTTCTTTCAAGTTTCGCCTTAGAACGTAGCATTTTATTTCCAAAGTGTAGTAAATCTTTGCTCTCTCACAGCAGGGAGTTCACATTACAAGGCTGCAATTTTTATTTGCCCATCAACTGGCCTTTTGGTGGAAATGACGCACCACCAGCAGCATGATGTCCGCAAGAGTGACAACGAGGTGGTGGGCGGGAACAAGAAGATGACAAGTTGTTATTCTATTGGTATGTACTGTCTCTTTATAGTGTTTTAAAGATTGTTCTTTCAAGTTCGCACTTAGAACGTAGCATTTTATTTCCAAAGTGTAGTAAATCTTTGCTCTTTCACAGCAGGGTGTTCACATTACAAGGCTGCAATTTTTATTTGCCCATCAACTGGGCTTTTGGTGGAAATGACGCACCACCAGCAGCATGATGTCCGCAAGGGTGGTAACGTGGTGGGGGGGGGGGGGGGGGGGGGGAACAAGAAGATGACAAGTTGTTATTCTATTGGTATGTACTGTCTCTTTATAGTGTTTCAAAGATTGTTCTTTCAAGTTTCGCCTTAGAACGTAACAATTTATTTCCAAAGTGTAGTAAATCTTTGCTCTCTCACAGCAGGGAGTTCACATTACAAGGCTGCAATTTTTATTTGCCCATCAACTGGGCTTTTGGTGGAAATGACGCACCACCAGCAGCATGATGTCCGCAAGAGTGGCAACGAGGTGGGGGGGGGGGGGGGGGGGGGGGCGGGAACAAGAAGATGACAAGTTGTTATTCTATTGGTGTGTACTGTCACTTTATAGAGTTTTAAAGATTGTTCTTTCAAGTTCGCCTTAGAACGTAGCATTTTATTTCCAAAGTGTAGTAAATCTTTGCTATCTCACAGCAGGGAGTTCACATTACAAGGCTGCAATTTTTTTTGCCCATCAACTGGGCTTTTGGTGGAAATGACGCACCACCAGCAGCATGATGTCCGCAAGGGTGGCAACGAGGGGGGGGGGGGGGGGCCGGGAACAAGAAGATGACAAGTTGTTATTCTATTGGTATGTACTGTCTCTTTATAGTGTTTTAAAGATTGTTCTTTCAAATTTCGCCTTAGAACGTAGCATTTTATTTCCAAAGTGTAGTAAATCTTTGCTCTCTCACAGCAGGGAGTTCACATTACAAGGCTGCAATTTTTATTTGCCCATCAACTGGGCTTTTGGTGGAAATGACGCACCACCAGCAGCATGATGTCCGCAAGAGTGACAACGAGGTGGTGGGCGGGAACAAGAAGATGACAAGTTGTTATTCTATTGGTAAGTACTGTCTCTTTATAGTGTTTTAAAGATTGTTCTTTCAAGTTCGCCTTAGAACGTAGCATTTTATTTCCAAAGTGTAGTAAATCTTTGCTCTCTCACAGCAGGGAGTTCACATTACAAGGCTGCAATTTTTATTTGCCCATCAACTGGGCTTTTGGTGGAAATGACGCACCACCAGCAGCATGATGTCCGCAAGAGTGGCAACGAGGTGAGGGGGGGGGGGGGGGGGGCCGGGAACAAGAAGATGACAAGTTGTTATTCTATTGGTATGTACTGTCTCTTTATAGTGTTTTAAAGATTGTTCTTTCAAGTTCGCCTTAGAACGTAGCATTTTATTTCCAAAGTGTCGTAAATCTTTGCTCTCTCACAGCAGGGAGTTCACATTACAAGGCTGCAATTTTTATTTGCCCATCAACTGGGCTCTTGGTGGAAATGACGCACCACCAGCAGCATGATGTCCGCAAGAGTGGCAACGAGGTGGGGGGGGGGGGCCGGGAACAAGAAGATGACAAGTTGTTATTCTATTGGTATGTACTGTCTCTTTATAGTGTTTTAAAGATTGTTCTTTCAAGTTTCGCCTTAGAACGTAGCATTTTATTTCCAAAGTGTAGTAAATATTTGCTCTCTCACAGCAGGGAGTTCACATTACAAGGCTGCAATTTTTATTTGCCCATCAACTGGGCTTTTGGTGGAAATGACGCACCACCAGCAGCATGATGTCCGCAAGAGTGACAACGAGGTGGTGGGCGGGAACAAGAAGATGACAAGTTGTTATTCTATTGGTATGTACTGTCTCTTTATAGTGTTTTAAAGATTGTTCTTTCAAGTTCGCACTTAGAACGTAGCATTTTATTTCCAAAGTGTAGTAAATCTTTGCTCTTTCACAGCAGGGTGTTCACATTACAAGGCTGCAATTTTTATTTGCCCATCAACTGGGCTTTTGGTGGAAATGACGCACCACCAGCAGCATGATGTCCGCAAGAGTGGTAACGTGGTGGGGGGGGGGGGGGGGCGGGAACAAGAAGATGACAAGTTGTTATTCTATTGGTATGTACTGTCACTTTATAGTGTTTTAAAGATTGTTCTTTCAAGTTCGCCTTAGAACGTAGCATTTTATTTCCAAAGTGTAGTAAATCTTTGCTCTCTCACAGCAGGGAGTTCACATTACAAGGCTGCAATTTTTTTTGCCCATCAACTGGGCTTTTGGTGGAAATGACGCACCACCAGCAGCATGATGTCCGCAAGAGTGGCAGCGAGGTGGGGGGGGGGGGGGGGGGGGCCGGGAACAAGAAGATTACAAGTTGTTATTCTATTGGTATGTACTGTCTCTTTATAGTGTTTTAAAGATTGTTCTTTCAAGTTCGCCTTAGAACGTAGCATTTTATTTCCAAAGTGTAGTAAATCTTTGCTCTCTCACAGCAGGGAGTTCACATTACATGGCTGCAATTTTTATTTGTCCATCAACTGGGCTTTTGGTGGAAATGACGCACCACCAGCAGCATGATGTCCGCAAGAGTGGCAACGAGGTGGGGTGTTGGCCGGGAACAAGAAGATGACAAGTTGTTATTCTATTGGTATGTACTGTCTCTATATAGTGTTTTAAAGATTGTTCTTTCAAGTTCGCACTTAGAACGTAGCATTTTATTTCCAAAGTGTAGTAAATCTTTGCTCTTTCAATGCAGGGTGTTCACATTACAAGGCTGCAATTTTTATTTGCCCATCAACTGGGCTTTTGGTGGAAATGACGCACCACCAGCAGCATGATGTCCGCAAGAGTGGCAACGAGGTGGAGGGGGGGGGGGGGGGGGCGGGAACAAGAAGATGACAAGTTGTTATTCTATTGGTATGTACTGTCTCTTTATAGTGTTTTAAAGATTGTTCTTTCAAGTTCGCCTTAGAACGTAGCATTTTATTTCCAAAGTGTAGTAAATCTTTGCTCTCTCGCAGCAGGGAGTTCACATTACAAGGCTGCAATTTTTATTTGCCCATCAACTGGGATTTTGGTGGAAATGACGCACCACCAGCAGCGTGACGTCCGCGAGAGAGGCAACGAGGTGGGGGGGGGGGGGGGGGCCGGGAACAAGAAGATGACAAGTTGTTATTCTATTGGTATGTACTGTCTCTTTATACTGTTTTAAAGATTGTTCTTTCAAGTTCGCCTTAGAACGTAGCATTTTATTTCCAAAGTGTAGTAAATCTTTGCTCTCTCACAGCAGGGAGTTCACATTACAAGGCTGCAATTTTTATTTGCCCATTAACTGGGCTTTTGGTGGAAATGACGCACCACCAGCAGCATGATGTCCGCAAGAGTGGCAACGAGGTGGGGGGGGGGGGGCCGGGAACAAGAAGATGACAAGTTGTTATTCTATTGGTATGTACTGTCTCTTTATAGTGTTTTAAAGATTGTTCTTTCAAGTTCGCCTTAGAACGTAGCATTTTATTTCCAAAGTGTAGTAAATCTTTGCTCTCTCACAGCAGGGAGTTCACATTACAAGGCTGCAATTTTTATTTGCCCATCAACTGGGCTTTTGGTGGAAATGACGCACCACCAGCAGCATGATGTCCGCAAGAGTGGCAACGAGGTGGGGTGGGGGCCGGGAACAAGAAGATGACAAGTTGTTATTCTATTGGTATGTACTGTCTCTTTATAGTGTTTTAAAGATTGTTCTTTCAAGTTCGCACTTAGAACGTAGCATTTTATTTCCAAAGTGTAGTAAATCTTTGCTCTTTCACAGCAGGGTGTTCACATTACAAGGCTGCAATTTTTATTTGCCCATCAACTGGGCTTTTGGTGGAAATGACGCACCACCAGCAGCATGATGTCCGCAAGAGTGGCAACAAGGTGGGGGGGGGGGGGGCCGGGAACAAGAAGATGACATGTTGTTATTCTATTGGTATGTACTGTCTCTTTATAGTGTTTTAAAGATTGTTCTTTCAAGTTCGGCTTAGAACGTAGCATTTTATTTCCAAAGTGTAGTAAATCTTTGCTCTCTCACAGCAGGGAGTTCACATTACAAGGCTGCAATTTTTATTTGCCCATCAACTGGGCTTTTGGTGGAAATGACGCACCACCAGCAGCATGATGTCCGCAAGAGTGGCAACGAGGTGGGGGGGGTGGGGGCCGGGAATAAGAAGATGACAAGTTGTTATTCTATTGGTATGTACTGTCTCTTTGTAGTGTTTTAAAGATTGTTCTTTCAAGTTCGCCTTAGAACGTAGCATTTTATTTCCAAAGTGTAGTAAATCTTTGCTCTCTCACAGCAGGGAGTTCACATTACAAGGCTGCAATTTTTATTTGCCCATCCACTGGTCTTTTGGTGGAAATGACGCACCACCAGCAGCATGATGTCCGCAAGAGTGTCAACGAGGGGGGGGGGGGGGGGCGGGAACAAGAAGATGACAAGTTGTTATTCTATTGGTATGTACTGTCTCTTTATAGTGTTTTAAAGATTGTTCTTTCAAGTTCGCCTTAGAACGTAGCATTTTACTTCCAAAGTGTAATAAATCTTTGCTCTCTCACAGCAGGGAGTTCACATTACAAGGCTGCAATTTTTTTTGCCCATCAACTGGGCTTTTGGTGGAAATGACGCACCACCAGCAGCATGATGTCCGCAAGAGTGGCAACGAGGTGGGGGGGGGGGGGGGGGGGGCGGGAACAAGAAGATGACAAGTTGTTATTCTATTGGTATGTACTGTCACTTTATAGTGTTTTAAAGATTGTTCTTTCAAGTTCGCCTTAGAACGTAGCATTTTATTTCCAAAGTGTAGTAAATCTTTGCTCTCTCACAGCAGGGAGTTCACTTTACAAGGCTGCAATTTTTTTTGCCCATCAACTGGGCTTTTGGTGAAAATGTCGCACCACCAGCAGCATGATGTCCGCAAGAGTGGCAACGAGGTGGGGGGGGGGGGGCCGGGAACAAGAAGATGACAAGTTGTTATTCTATTGGAATGTACTGACTCTTTATAGTGTTTTAAAGATTGTTCTTTCAAGTTTCGCCTTAGAACGTAGCATTTTATTTCCAAAGTGTAGTAAATCTTTGCTCTCTCACAGCACGGAGTTCACATTACAAGGCTGCAATTTTTATTTGCCCATCAACTGGGCTTTTGGTGGAAATGACGCACCACCAGCAGCATGATGTCCGCAAGAGTGACAACGAGGTGGTGGGCGGGAACAAGAAGATGACAAGTTGTTATTCTATTGGTATGTACTGTCTCTTTATAGTGTTTTAAAGATTGTTCTTTCAAGTTCGCCTTAGAACGTAGCATTTTATTTCCAAAGTGTAGTAAATCTTTGCTCTCTCACAGCAGGGAGTTCACATTACAAGGCTGCAATTTTTATTTGCCCATCAACTGGGCTTTTGGTGGAAATGACGCACCACCAGCAGCATGATGTCCGCAAGAGTGGCAACAAGGTGGGGGGGGGGGGGCCGGGAACAAGAAGATGACATGTTGTTATTCTATTGGTATGTACTGTCTCTTTATAGTGTTTTAAAGATTGTTCTTTCAAGTTCGGCTTAGAACGTAGCATTTTATTTCCAAAGTGTAGTAAATCTTTGCTCTCTCACAGCAGGGAGTTCACATTACAAGGCTGCAATTTTTATTTGCCCATCAACTGGGCTTTTGGTGGAAATGACGCACCACCAGCAGCATGATGTCCGCAAGAGTGGCAACGAGGTGGGGGGGTGGGGGCCGGGAATAAGAAGATGACAAGTTGTTATTCTATTGGTATGTACTGTCTCTTTGTAGTGTTTTAAAGATTGTTCTTTCAAGTTCGCCTTAGAACGTAGCATTTTATTTCCAAAGTGTAGTAAATCTTTGCTCTCTCACAGCAGGGAGTTCACATTACAAGGCTGCAATTTATTTTGCCCATCAACTGGGCTTTTGGCGGAAATGACGCACCACCAGCAGCATGATGTCCGCAAGAGTGGCAACGAGGTGGGGGGGGGGCCGGGAACAAGAAGATGACAAGTTGTTATTCTATTGGTATGTACTGTCTCTTTATAGTGTTTTAAAGATTGTTCTTTCAAGTTCGCCTTAGAACGTAGCATTTTATTTCCAAAGTGTAGTAAATCTTTGCTCACTCACAGCAGGGTGTTCACATTACAAGGCTGCAATTTTTATTTGCCCATCAACTGGGCTTTTGGTGGAAATGACGCACCACCAGCAGCATGATGTCCGCAAGAGTGGCAACGAGGTGGGGAGGGGGCCGGGAACAAGAAGATGACAAGTTGTTATTCTATTGGTATGTACTGTCTCTTTATAGTGTTTTAAAGATTGTTCTTTCAAGTTCGTCTTAGAACGTAGCATTTTATTTCCAAAGTATAGTAAATCTTTGCTCCCTCACAGCAGGGACTTCACATTACAAGGCTGCAATTTTTATTTGCCCATCAACTGGGCTTTTGGTGGAAATGACGCACCACCAGCAGCATGATGTCCGCAAGAGTGGCAACGAGGGGGGGGGGGCGGGAACAAGAAGATGAGAAGTTGTTATTCTATTGGTATGTACTGTCTCTTTATAGTGTTTTAAAGATTGTTCTTTCAAGTTCGCCTTAGAACGTAGCATTTTATTTCCAAAGTGTAGTAAATCTTTGCTCTTTCACAGCAGGGTGTTCACATAACAAGGCTGCAATTTTTATTTGCCCATCAACTGGGCTTTTGGTGGAAATGACGCACCACCAGCAGCATGATGTCCGCAAGAGTGGTAACGAGGGGGGGGGGGGGGGGGGGGCGGGAACAAGAAGATGACAAGTTGTTTTTCTATTGGTATGTACTGTTTCTTTATAGTGTTTTAAAGATTGTTCTTTCAAGTTCGCCTTAGAACGTAGCATTTTATTTCCAAAGTGTAGTAAATCTTTGCTCTCTCACAGCAGGGAGTTCACATTACAAGGCTGCAATTTTTATTTGCCCATCAACTGGGCTTCTGGTGGAAATGACGCACCACCAGCAGCATGATGTCCGCAAGAGTGGCAACGAGGTGGGGTGGGGGCCGGGAACAAGAAGATGACAAGTTGTTATTCTATTGGTATGTACTGTCTCTTTATAGTGTTTTAAAGATTGTTCTTTCAAGTTCGCCTTAGAACGTAGCATTTTATTTCCAAAGTGTAGTAAATCTTTGCTCCCTCACAGCAGGGAGTTCACATTACAAGGCTGCAATTTTTATTTGCCCATCCACTGGTCTTTTGGTGGAAATGACGCACCACCAGCAGCATGATGTCCGCAAGAGTGTCAACGAGGGGGGGGGGGGGGCGGGAACAAGAAGATGACAAGTTGTTATTCTATTGGTATGTACTGTCTCTTTATAGTGTTTTAAAGATTGTTCTTTCAAGTTCGCCTTAGAACGTAGCATTTTACTTCCAAAGTGTAATAAATCTTTGCTCTCTCACAGCAGGGAGTTCACATTACAAGGCTGCAATTTTTTTTGCCCATCAACTGGGCTTTTGGTGGAAATGACGCACCACCAGCAGCATGATGTCCGCAAGAGTGGCAGCGAGGTGGGGGGGGGGCCGGGAACAAGAAGATGACAAGTTGTTATTCTATTGGTATGTACTGTCTCTTTATAGTGTTTTAAAGATTGTTCTTTCAAGTTCGCCTTAGAACGTAGCATTTTACTTCCAAAGTGTAATAAATCTTTGCTCTCTCACAGCAGGGAGTTCACATTACAAGGCTGCAATTTTTTTTGCCCATCAACTGGGCTTTTCGTGGAAATGACGCACCACCAGCAGCATGATGTCCGCAAGAGTGGCAACGAGGTGGGGGGGGGGGGGGGCCGGGAACAAGAAGATGACAAGTTGTTATTCTATTGGTATGTACTGTCTCTTTATAGTGTTTTAAAGATTGTTCTTTCAAGTTTCGCCTTAGAACGTAGCATTTTATTTCCAAAGTGTAGTAAATCTTTGCTCTCTCACAGCAGGGTGTTCACATTACAAGGCTGCAATTTTTATTTGCCCATCAACTGGGCTTTTGGTGGAAATGACGCACCACCAGCAGCATGATGTCCGCAAGAGTGGCAACGAGGTGGGGAGGGGGCCGGGAACAAGAAGATGACAAGTTGTTATTCTATTGGTATGTACTGTCTCTTTATAGTGTTTTAAAGATTGTTCTTTCAAGTTCGCCTTAGAACGTAGCATTTTATTTCCAAAGTGTAGTAAATCTTTGCTCCCTCACAGCAGGGAGTTCACATTACAAGGCTGCAATTTTTATTTGCCCATCAACTGGGCTTTTGGTGGAAATGACGCACCACCAGCAGCATGATGTCCGCAAGAGTGGCAACGAGATGGGAAGGGGGGGCGGGAACAAGAAGATGACACGTTGTTATTCTATTGGTATGTACTGTCTCTTTATAGTGTTTTAAAGATTGTTCTTTCAAGTTCGCCTTAGAACGTAGCATTTTATTTCCAAAGTGTAGTAAATCTTTGCTCTCTCACAGCAGGGAGTTCACATTACAAGGCTGCAATTTTTATTTGCCCATCAACTGGGCTTTTGGTGGAAATGACGCACCACCAGCAGCATGATGTCCGCAAGAGTGGCAACGAGGGGAAGGGGGGGGCGGGAACAAGAAGATGAGAAGTTGTTATTGTATTGGTATGTACTGTCTCTTTATAGTGTTTTAAAGATTGTTCTTTCAAGTTCGCCTTAGAACGTAGCATTTTATTTCCAAAGTGTAGTAAATCTTTGCTCTTTCACAGCAGGGTGTTCACATTACAAGGCTGCAATTTTTATTTGCCCATCAACTGGGCTTTTGGTGGAAATGACGCACCACCAGCAGCATGATGTCCGCAAGATTGGCAACGAGGGGGGGGGGGCGGGAACAAGAAGATGACAAGTTGTTATTCTATTGGTATGTACTGTCTCTTTATAGTGTTTTAAGGATTGTTCTTTCAAGTTCGCCTTAGAACGTAGCATTTTATTTCCAAAGTGTAGTAAATCTTTGCTCCCTCACAGCAGGGTGTTCACATTACAAGGCTGCAATTTTTATTTGCCCATCAACTGGGCTTTTGGTGGAAATGACGCACCACTAGCAGCATGATGTCCGCAAGAGTGGCAACGAGATGGGAAGGGGGGGGCGGGAACAAGAAGATGACAAGTTGTTATTCTATTGGTATGTACTGTCTCTTTATAGTGTTTTAAAGATTGTTCTTCCAAGTTCGCCTTAGAACGTAGCATTTTATTTCCAAAGTGTAGTAAATCTTTGCTCTCTCACAGCAAGGAGTTCACATTACAAGGCTGCAATTTTTATTTGCCCATCAACTGGGCTTTTGGTGGAAATGACGCACCACCAGCAGCATGACGTCCGCAAGAGTGGCAACGAGGTGGGGGGGGGGGGGGGGGGGCCGGAAACTAGAAGATGACAAGTTGTTATTCTATTGGTATGTACTGTCTCTTTATAGTGTTTTAAAGATTGTTCTTTCAAGTTCGCCTTAGAACGTAGCATTTTATTTCCAAAGTGTAGTAAATCTTTGCTGTCTCACAGCAGGGAGTTCACATTACAAGGCTGCAATTTTTATTTGCCCATCAACTGGGCTTCTGGTGGAAATGACGCACCACCAGCAGCATGATGTCCGCAAGAGTGGCAACGAGGTGGGGTGGGGGCCGGGAACAAGAAGATGACAATTTGTTATTCTATTGGTATGTACTGTCTCTTTATAGTGTTTTAAAGATTGTTCTTTCAAGTTCGCCTTAGAACGTAGCATTTTATTTCCAAAGTGTAGTAAATCTTTGCTGTCTCACAGCAGGGTGTTCACATTACAAGGCTGCAATTTTTATTTGCCCATCAACTGGGCTTTTGGTGGAAATGACGCACCACCAGCAGCATGATGTCCGCAAGAGTGGCAACGAGGTGGGGGGGGGGGGGGCCGGGAACAAGAAGATGACAAGTTGTTATTCTATTGGTATGTACTGTCTCTTTATAGTGTTTTAAAGATTGTTCTTTCAAGTTCGCCTTAGAACGTAGCATTTTATTTCCAAAGTGTAGTATATCTTTGCTGTCTCACAGCAGGGTGTTCACATTACAAGGTTGCAATTTTTATTTTCCCATCAACTGGGCTTTTGGTGGAAATGACGCACCACCAGCAGCATGATGTCCGCAAGAGTGCCAACGAGGGGGGGGGGGGGGCGGGAACAAGAAGATGACAAGTTGTTATTCTATTGGTATGTACTGTCTCTTTATAGTGTTTTAAAGATTGTTCTTTCAAGTTCGCCTTAGAACGTAGCATTTTATTTCCAAAGTGTAATAAATCTTTGCTCTCTCACAGCAGGGAGTTCACATTACAAGGCTGCAATTTTTATTTGCCCATCAACTGGGCTTTTGGTGGAAATGACACACCACCAGCAGCTTGATGTCCGCAAGAGTGGCAACGAGGTGGGGGGGGTGGGGGCTGGGAATAAGAAGATGACAAGTTGTTATTCTATTGGTATGTACTGTCTCTTTGTAGTGTTTTAAAGATTGTTCTTTCAAGTTCGCCTTAGAACGTAGCATTTTATTTCCAAAGTGTAGTAAATCTTTGCTCTCTCACAGCAGGGAGTTCACATTACAAGTCTGCAATTTTTATTTGCCCATCAACTGGTCTTTTGGTGGAAATGACGCACCACCAGCAGCATGATGTCCGCAAGTTTGGCAACGAGGGGGGGGGGGGGGGGCGGGAACAAGAAGATGACAAGTTGTTATTCTATTGGTATGTACTGTCTCTTTATAGTGTTTTAAAGATTGTTCTTTCAAGTTCGCCTTAGAACGTAGCATTTTACTTCCAAAGTGTAATAAATCTTTGCTCTCTCACAGCAGGGAGTTCACATTACAAGGCTGCAATTTTTTTTGCCCATCAACTGGGCTTTTGGTGGAAATGACGCACCACCAGCAGCATGATGTCCGCAAGAGTGGCAACGAGGTGGGGGGGGGGGGGGCCGGGAACAAGAAGATGACAAGTTGTTATTCTATTGGTATGTACTGTCTCTTTATAGTGTTTTAAAGATTGTTCTTTCAAGTTTCGCCTTAGAACGTAGCATTTTATTTCCAAAGTGTAGTAAATCTTTGCTCTCTCACAGCAGGGTGTTCACATTACAAGGCTGCAATTTTTATTTGCCCATCAACTGGGCTTTTGGTGGAAATGACGCACCACCAGCAGCATGATGTCCGCAAGAGTGGCAACGAGGTGGGGAGGGGGCCGGGAACAAGAAGATGACAAGTTGTTATTCTATTGGTATGTACTGTCTCTTTATAGTGTTTTAAAGATTGTTCTTTCAAGTTCGCCTTAGAACGTAGCATTTTATTTCCAAAGTGTAGTAAATCTTTGCTCCCTCACAGCAGGGAGTTCACATTACAAGGCTGCAATTTTTATTTGCCCATCAACTGGGCTTTTGGTGGAAATGACGCACCACCAGCAGCATGATGTCCGCAAGAGTGGCAACGAGATGGGAAGGGGGGGCGGGAACAAGAAGATGACAAGTTGTTATTCTATTGGTATGTACTGTCTCTTTATAGTGTTTTAAAGATTGTTCTTCCAAGTTCGCCTTAGAACGTAGCATTTTATTTCCAAAGTGTAGTAAATCTTTGCTCTCTCACAGCAAGGAGTTCACATTACAAGGCTGCAATTTTTATTTGCCCATCAACTGGGCATTTGGTGGAAATGACGCACCACCAGCAGCATGACGTCCGCAAGAGTGGCAACGAGGGGGGGGGGGGGGGGGGCCGGAAACTAGAAGATGACAAGTTGTTATTCTATTGGTATGTACTGTCTCTTTATAGTGTTTTAAAGATTGTTCTTTCAAGTTCGCCTTAGAACGTAGCATTTTATTTCCAAAGTGTAGTAAATCTTTGCTCTCTCACAGCAGGGAGTTCACATTACAAGGCTGCAATTTTTATTTGCCCATGAACTGGGCTTCTGGTGGAAATGACGCACCACCAGCAGCATGATGTCCGCAAGAGTGGCAACGAGGTGGGGTGGGGGCCGGGAACAAGAAGATGACAAGTTGTTATTCTATTGGTATGTACTGTCTCTTTATAGTGTTTTAAAGATTGTTCTTTCAAGTTCGCCTTAGAACGTAGCATTTTATTTCCAAAGTGTAGTAAATCTATGCTGTCTCACAGCAGGGTGTTCACATTACAAGGCTGCAATTTTTATTTGCCCATCAACTGGGCTTTTGGTGGAAATGACGCACCACCAGCAGCATGATGTCCGCAAGAGTGGCAACGAGGTGGGGGGGGGGGGGGGGGGGGCCGGGAACAAGAAGATGACAAGTTGTTATTCTATTGGTATGTACTGTCTCTTTATAGTGTTTTAAAGATTGTTCTTTCAAGTTCGCCTTAGAACGTAGCATTTTATTTCCAAAGTGTAGTATATCTTTGCTGTCTCACAGCAGGGTGTTCACATTACAAGGCTGCAATTTTTATTTTCCCATCAACTGGGCTTTTGGTGGAAATGATGCACCACCAGCAGCATGATGTCCGCAAGAGTGCCAACGAGGGGGGGGGGGGGGCGGGAACAAGAAGATGACAAGTTGTTATTCTATTGGTATGTACTGTCTCTTTATAGTGTTTTAAAGATTGTTCTTTCAAGTTCGCCTTAGAACGTAGCATTTTATTTCCAAAGTGTAATAAATCTTTGCTCTCTCACAGCAGGGAGTTCACATTACAAGGCTGCAATTTTTATTTGCCCATCAACTGGGCTTTTGGTGGAAATGACACACCACCAGCAGCATGACGTCCGCAAGAGTGGCAACGAGGTGGGGGGGGATGGGGGCTGGGAATAAGAAGATGACAAGTTGTTATTCTATTGGTATGTACTGTCTCTTTGTAGTGTTTTAAAGATTGTTCTTTCAAGTTCGCCTTAGAACGTAGCATTTTATTTCCAAAGTGTAGTAAATCTTTGCTCTCTCACAGCAGGGAGTTCACATTACAAGTCTGCAATTTTTATTTGCCCATCAACTGGTCTTTTGGTGGAAATGACGCACCACCAGCAGCATGATGTCCGCAAGTTTGGCAACGAGGGGGGGGGGGGGGGCGGCAACAAGAAGATGACAAGTTGTTATTCTATTGGTATGTACTGTCTCTTTATAGTGTTTTAAAGATTGTTCTTTCAAGTTCGCCTTAGAACGTAGCATTTTACTTCCAAAGTGTAATAAATCTTTGCTCTCTCACAGCAGGGAGTTCACATTACAAGGCTGCAATTTGTTTTGCCCATCAACTGGGCTTTTGGTGGAAATGACGCACCACCAGCAGCATGATGTCCGCAAGAGTGGCAACGAGGTGGGGGGGGGGGGGGCCGGGAACAAGAAGATGACAAGTTGTTATTCTATTGGTATGTACTGTCTCTTTATAGTGTTTTAAAGATTGTTCTTTCAAGTTTCGCCTTAGAACGTAGCATTTTATTTCCAAAGTGTAGTAAGTCTTTGCTCTCTCACAGCAGGGTGTTCACATTACAAGGCTGCAATTTTTATTTGCCCATCAACTGGGCTTTTGGTGGAAATGACGCACCACCAGCAGCATGATGTCCACAAGAGTGGCAACGAGGTGGGGAGGGGGCCGGGAACAAGAAGATGACAAGTTGTTATTCTATTGGTATGTACTGTCTCTTTATAGTGTTTTAAAGATTGTTCTTTCAAGTTCGCCTTAGAACGTAGCATTTTATTTCCAAAGTGTAGTAAATCTTTGCTCCCTCACAGCAGGGAGTTCACATTACAAGGCTGCAATTTTTATTTGCCCATCAACTGGGCTTTTGGTGGAAATGACGCACCACCAGCAGCATGATGTCCGCGCAAGAGTGGCAACGAGATGGGAAGGGGGGGGCGGGAACAAGAAGATGACAAGTTGTTATTCTATTGGTATGTACTGTCTCTTTATAGTGTTTTAAAGATTGTTCTTTCAAGTTCGCCTTAGAACGTAGCATTTTATTTCCAAAGTGTAGTAAATCTTTGCTGTCTCACAGCAGGGTGTTCACATTACAAGGCTGCAATTTTTATTTGCCCATCAACTGGGCTTTTGGTGGAAATGACGCACCACCAGCAGCATGATGTCCGCAAGAGTGGCAACGAGGTGGGGGGGGGGGGGGGGCCGGGAACAAGAAGATGACAAGTTGTTATTCTATTGGTATGTACTGTCTCTTTATAGTGTTTTAAAGGTTGTTCTTCAAGTTCGCCTTAGAACGTAGCATTTTATTTCCAAAGTGTAGTATATCTTTGCTGTCTCACAGCAGGGTGTTCACATTACAAGGCTGCAATTTTTATTTTCCCATCAACTGGGCTTTTGGTGGAAATGATGCACCACCAGCAGCATGATGTTCCGCAAGAGTGCCAACGAGGGGGGGGGGGGGGGGCGGGAACAAGAAGATGACAAGTTGTTATTCTATTGGTATGTACTGTCTCTTTATAGTGTTTTAAAGATTGTTCTTTCAAGTTCGCCTTAGAACGTGAGCATTTTATTTCCAAAGTGTAATAAATCTTTGCTCTCTCAACAGCAGGGAGTTCACATTACAAGGCTGCAATTTTTATTTGCCCATCAACTGGGATTTTTGGTGGAAATGACACACCACCAGCAGCATGATGTCCGCAAGAGTGGCAACGAGGTGGGGGGGGTGGGGGCTGGGAATAAGAAGATGACAAGTTGTTATTCTATTGGTATGTACTGTCACTTTGTAGTGTTTTAAAGATTGTTCTTCCAAGTTCGCCTTAGAAACGTAGCATTTTATTTCCAAAGGTGTAGTAAATCTTTGCTCTCTCACAGCAGGGAGTTCACATTACAAGTCTGCAATTTTTATTTGCCCATCAACTGGTCTTTTGGTGGAAATGACGCACCACCAGCAGCATGATGTCCGCAAGTTTGGCAACAAGGGGGGGGGGGGGGGGGGGGGGGGCGGGAACAGAAGATGACAAGTTGTTATTCTATTGGGTATGTACTGTCTCTTTATAGTGTTTTAAAGATTGTTCTTTCAAGTTCGTCTTAGAACGTAGCATTTTACTTCCAAAGTGTAATAAATCTTTGCTCTCTCACAGCAGGGAGTTCACATTACAAGGCTGCAATTTTTTTTGCCCATCAACTGGGCTTTTGGTGGAAATGACGCACAACCAGCAGCATGATGTCCGCAAGAGTGGCAACGAGGTGGGGGGGGGGGGGGGTGCGGGAACAAGAAGATGACAAGTTGTTATTCTATTGGGTATGTACTGTCTCTTTATAGTGGTTTTAAAGATTGTTCTTTCAAGTTTCGCCTTAGTACGTAGCATTTTATTCCAAAGTGTAGTAAATCTTTGCTCTCTCACAGCAGGGTGTTCACATTACAAGGGCTGCAATTTTTATATGCCCATCAACTGGGCTTTTGGTGGAAATGACGCACACCAGCAGCATGATGTCCGCAAGAGTGGGCAACGAGGTGGGGAGGGGGGCCGGAACAAGAAGATGACAAGTTGTTATTCTATTGGTATGTACTGGTCTCTTTATAGTGTTTTAAGATTGTTCTTTCAAGTTCGCCTTAGAACGTAGCATTTTATTTCCAAAGTGTAGTAAATCTTTGCTCCCTCACAGCAGGGGAGTTGCTGCAATTTTTATTTGCCCATCAACTGGGCTTTTGGTGGAAATGACGCACCTCCAGCAGCATGATGTCCGCAAGAGTGGCAACGAGATGGGAAGGGGGGGCGGGGAACAAGAAGATGACAAGTTGTTATTCTATTGGTATGTACTGTCTCTTTATAGTGTTTTAAAGATTGTTCTTTCAAGTTCGCCTTAGAACGTAGCATTTTATTTCCAAAGTGTAGTAAATCTTTGCTCTCTCACAGCAGGGAGTTCACATTACAAGGCTGCAATTTTTATTTGCCCATCAACTGGGCTTTTGGTGGAAATGACGCACCACCAGCAGCATGATGTCCGCAAGAGTGGCAACGAGGGGGGGGGGGGGGGCGGGAACAAGAAGATGAGAAGTTGTTATTGTATTGGTATGTACTGTCTCTTTATAGTGTTTTAAAGATTGTTCTTTCAAGTTCGCCTTAGAACGTAGCATTTTATTTCCAAAGTGTAATAAATCTTTGCTCTCTCACAGCAGGGAGTTCACATTACAAGGCTGCAATTTTTTTTTGCCCATCAACTGGGCTTTTGGTGGAAATGACGCACCACCAGCAGCATGATGTCCGCATGAGTGGCAACGAGGTTGGGGGGGGGGGGGGGGGGGGCCGGGAACAAGAAGATGACAAGTTGTTATTCTATTGGTATGTACTGTCTCTTTATAGTGTTTTAAAGATTGTTCTTTCAAGTTAGCCTTAGAACGTAGCATTTTATTTCCAAAGTGTAGTAAATCTTTGCTGTCTCACAGCAGGGTGTTCACATTACAAGGCTGCAATTTTTATTTGCCCATCAACTGGGCTTTTGGTGGAAATGACGCACCACCAGCAGCATGATGTCCGCAAGAGTGGCAACGAGGTGGGGGGGGGGGGGGGGGGGCCGGGAACAAGAGATGACAAGTTGTTATTCTATTGGTATGTACTGTCTCTTTATAGTGTTTTAAAGATTGTTCTTTCAAGTTCGCCTTAGAACGTAGCATTTTATTTCCAAAGTGTAGTAAATCTTTGCTCTTTCACAGCAGGGTGTTCACATTACAAGGCTGCAATTTTTATTTGCCCATCAACTGGGCTTTTGGTGGAAATGACGCACCACCAGCAGCATGATGTCCGCAAGAGTGGCAACGAGATGGGAAGGGGGGGCGGGAAGAAGAAGATGACAAGTTGTTATTCTATTGGTATGTACTGTCTCTTTATAGTGTTTTAAAGATTGTTCTTCCAAGTTCGCCTTAGAACGTAGCATTTTATTTCCAAAGTGTAGTAAATCTTTGCTCTCTCACAGCAAGGAGTTCACATTACAAGGCTGCAATTTTTATTTGCCCATCAACTGGGCTTTTGGTGGAAATGACGCACCACCAGCAGCATGACGTCCGCAAGAGTGGCAACGAGGTGGGGGGGGGGGGGCCGGAAACTAGAAGATGACAAGTTGTTATTCTATTGGTATGTACTGTCTCTTTATAGTATTTAAAGATTGTTCTTTCAAGTTCGCCTTAGAACGTAGCATTTTATTTCCAAAGTGTAGTAAATCTTTGCTCTCTCACAGCAGGGAGTTCACATTACAAGGCTGCAATTTTTATTTGCCCATCAACTGGGCTTCTGGTGGAAATGACGCACCACCAGCAGCATGATGTCCGCAAGAGTGGCAACGAGGTGGGGTGGGGGCCGGGAACAAGAAGATGACAAGTTGTTATTCTATTGGTATGTACTGTCTCTTTATAGTGTTTTAAAGATTGTTCTTTCAAGTTCGCCTTAGAACGTAGCATTTTATTTCCAAAGTGTAGTAAATCTTTACTGTCTCACAGCAGGGTGTTCACATTACAAGGCTGCAATTTTTATTTGCCCATCAACTGGGCTTTTGGTGGAAATGACGCACCACCAGCAGCATGATGTCCGCAAGAGTGGCAACGAGGTGGGGGGGGGGGCCGGGAACAAGAAGATGACAAGTTGTTATTCTATTGGTATGTACTGTCTCTTTATAGTGTTTTAAAGATTGTTCTTTCAAGTTCGCCTTAGAACATAGCATTTTATTTCCAAAGTGTAGTATATCTTTGCTGTCTCACAGCAGGGTGTTCACATTACAAGGCTGCAATTTTTATTTGCCCATCAACTGGGCTTTTGGTGGAAATGACGCACCACCAGCAGCATGATGTCCGCAAGAGTGCCAACGAGGGGGGGGGGGGGGGGCGGGAACAAGAAGATGACAAGTTGTTATTGTATTGGTATGTACTGTCTCTTTATAGTGTTTTAAAGATTGTTCTTTCAAGTTCGCCTTAGAACGTAGCATTTTATTTCCAAAGTGTAATAAATCTTTGCTCTCTCACAGCAGGGAGTTCACATTACAAGGCTGCAATTTTTATTTGCCCATCAACTGGGCTTTTGGTGGAAATGACACACCACCAGCAGCATGATGTCCGCATGAGTGGCAACGAGGTGGGGGGGGGGTGGGGCCGGGGGGCCGGGAACAAGAAGATGACAAGTTGTTATTCTATTGGTATGTACTGTCTCTTTATAGTGTTTTAAAGATTGTTCTTTCAAGTTCGCCTTAGAACGTAGCATTTTATTTCCAAAGTGTAGTAAATCTTTGCTGTCTCACAGCAGGGTGTTCACATTACAAGGCTGCAATTTTTATTTGCCCATCAACTGGGCTTTTGATGGAAATGACGCACCACCAGCAGCATGATGTCCGCAAGAGTGGCAACGAGATGGGAAGGGGGGGCGGGAACAAGAAGATGACAAGTTGTTATTCTATTGGTATGTACTGTCTCTTTATAGTGTTTTAAAGATTGTTCTTTCGAGTTCGCCTTAGAACGTAGCATTTTATTTCCAAAGTGTAGTAAATCTTTGCTCTCTCACAGCAGGGAGTTCACATTACAAGGCTGCAATTTTTATTTGCCCATCAACTGGCCTTTTGGTGGAAATGACGCACCACCAGCAGCATGACGTCCGCAAGAGTGGCAACGAGGTGGGGGGGGGGGGGCGGGAACAAGAAGATGACAAGTTGTTATTCTATTGGTATGTACTGTCTCTTTATAGTGTTTTAAAGATTGTTCTTTCAAGTTCGCCTTAGAACGTAGCATTTTATTTCCAAAGTGTAGTAAATCTTTGCTCTCTCACAGCAGGGAGTTCACATTACAAGGCTGCAATTTTTATTTGCCCATCAACTGGGCTTTTGGTGGAAATGAAGCACCACCAGCAGCATGATGTCCGCAAGAGTGGCAACGAGGTGGGGTGGGGGCCGGGAACAAGAAGATGACATGTTGTTATTCTATTGGTATGTACTGTCTCTTTATAGTGTTTTAAAGATTGTTCTTTCAAGTTCGCCTTAGAACGTAGCATTTTATTTCCAAAGTGTAGTAAATCTTTGCTCTCTCACAGCAGGGAGTTCACATTACAAGGCTGCAATTTTTATTTGCCCATCAACTGGGCTTTTGGTGGAAATGACGCACCACCAGCAGCATGATGCCCGCAAGAGTGGCAACGAGATGGGAAGGGGGGGCGGGAACAAGAAGATGACAAGTTGTTATTCTATTGGTATGTACTGTCTCTTTATAGTGTTTTAAAGATTGTTCTTTCGAGTTCGCCTTAGAACGTAGCATTTTATTTCCAAAGTGTAGTAAATCTTTGCTCTCTCACAGCAGGGAGTTCACATTACAAGGCTGCAATTTTTATTTGCCCATCAACTGGGCTTTTGGTGGAAATGACGCACCACCAGCAGCATGACGTCCGCAAGAGTGGCAACGAGGTGGGGGGGGGGGGGGCGGGAACAAGAAGATGACAAGTTGTTATTCTATTGGTATGTACTGTCTCTTTATAGTGTTTTAAAGATTGTTCTTTCAAGTTCGCCTTAGAACGTAGCATTTTATTTCCAAAGTGTAGTAAATCTTTGCTCTCTCACAGCAGGGAGTTCACATTACAAGGCTGCAATTTTTATTTGCCCATCAACTGGGCTTTTGGTGGAAATTACGCACCACCAGCAGCATGATGTCCGCAAGAGTGGTAACGAGGTGGGGAGGGGGCCGGGAACAAGAAGATGACAAGTTGTTATTCTATTGGAATGTACTGTCTCTTTATAGTGTTTTAAAGATTGTTCTTTCAAGTTCGCCTTAGAACGTAGCGTTTTATTTCCAAAGTGTAGTAAATCTTTGCTCTCTCACAGCAGGGAGTTCACATTACAAGGCTGCAATTTTTATTTGCCCATCAACTGGGCTTTTGGTGGAAATGACGCACCACCAGCAGCATGATGTCCGCAAGAGTGGCAACGAGGGGGGGGGGGGCGGGAACAAGAAGATGACAAGTTGTTATTCTATTGGTATGTACTGTCTCTTTATAGTGTTTTAAAGATTGTTCTTTCAAGTTCGCCTTAGAACGTAGCATTTTATTTCCAAAGTGTAATAAATCTTTGCACTCTCACAGCAGGGAGTTCACATTACAAGGCTGCAATTTTTATTTGCCCATCAACTGGGCTTTTGGTGGAAATGACACACCACCAGCTGCATGATGTCCGCATGAGTGGCATCGAGGTGGGGGGGGGGGGGGGGGCCGGGAACAAGAAGATGACAAGTTGTTATTCTATTGGTATGTACTGTCTCTTTATAGTGTTTTAAAGATTGTTCTTTCAAGTTCGCCTTAGAACGTAGCATTTTATTTCCAAAGTGTAGTAAATCTTTGCTGTCTCACAGCAGGGTGTTCACATTACAAGGCTGCAATTTTTATTTGCCCATCAACTGGGCTTTTGGTGGAAATGACGCACCACCAGCAGCATGATGTCCGCAAGAGTGGTAACGAGGGGGGGGGGGGGCGGGAACAAGAAGATGACAAGTTGTTATTCTATTGGTATGTACTGTCTCTTTATAGTGTTTTAAAGATTGTTCTTTCAAGTTCGCCTTAGAATGTAGCATTTTATTTCCAAAGTGTAATAAATCTTTGCTCTCTCACAGCAGGGAGTTCACATTACAAGTCTGCAATTTTTATTTGCCCATCAACTGGGCATTTGATGGAAATGACACACCACCAGCAGCATGATGTCTGCATGAGTGGCAACGAGGTGGGGGGGGGGGGCCGGGAACAAGAAGATGACAAGTTGTTATTCTATTGGTATGTACTGTCTCTTTATAGTGTTTTAAAGATTGTTCTTTCAAGTTCGCCTTAGAACGTAGCATTTTATTTCCAAAGTGTAGTAAATCTTTGCTGTCTCACAGCAGGGTGTTCACATTACAAGGCTGCAATTTTTATTTGCCCATCAACTGGGCTTTTGGTGGAAATGACGCACCACCAGCAGCATGATGTCCGCAAGAGTGGCAACGAGATGGGAAGGGGGGGCGGGAACAAGAAGATGACAAGTTGTTATTCTATTGGTATGTACTGTCTCTTTATAGTGTTTTAAAGATTGTTCTTTCGAGTTCGCCTTAGAACGTAGCATTTTATTTCCAAAGTGTAGTAAATCTTTGCTCTCTCACAGCAGGGAGTTCACATTACAAGGCTGCAATTTTTATTTGCCCATCAACTGGGCTTTTGGTGGAAATGACGCACCACTAGCAGCATGACGTCCGCAAGAGTGGCAACGAGGTGGGGGGGGGGGCGGGAACAAGAAGATGACAAGTTGTTATTCTATTGGTATGTACTGTCTCTTTATAGTGTTTTAAAGATTGTTCTTTCAAGTTCGCCTTAGAACGTAGCATTTTATTTCCAAAGTGTAGTAAATCTTTGCTCTCTCACAGCAGGGAGTTCACATTACAAGGCTGCAATTTTTATTTGCCCATCAACTGGGCTTTTGGTGGAAATTACGCACCACCAGCAGCATGATGTCCGCAAGAGTGGCAACGAGGTGGGGTGGGGGCCGGGAACAAGAAGATGACAAGTTGTTATTCTATTGGAATGTACTGTCTCTTTATAGTGTTTTAAAGATTGTTCTTTCAAGTTCGCCTTAGAACGTAGCATTTTATTTCCAAAGTGTAGTAAATTTTTGCTCTCTCACAGCAGGGAGTTCACATTACAAGGCTGCAATTTTTATTTGCCCATCAACTGGGCTTTTGGTGGAAATGACGCACCACCAGCAGCATGATGTCCGCAAGAGTGGCAACGAGGGGGGGGGCGGGAACAAGAAGATGACAAGTTGTTATTCTATTGGTATGTACTGTCTCTTTATAGTGTTTTAAAGATTGTTCTTTCAAGTTCGCCTTAGAACGTAGCATTTTATTTCCAAAGTGTAATAAATCTTTGCTCTCTCACAGCAGGGAGTTCACATTACAAGGCTGCAATTTTTATTTGCCCATCAACTGGGCTTTTGGTGGAAATGACACACCACCAGCAGCATGTTGTCCGCATGAGTGGCAACGAGGTGGGGGGGGGGGGGCCGGGAACAAGAAGATGACAAGTTGTTATTCTATTGGAATGTACTGTCTCTTTATAGTGTTTTAAAGATTGTTCTTTCAAGTTCGCCTTAGAACGTAGCATTTTATTTCCAAAGTGTAGTAAATTTTTGCTCTCTCACAGCAGGGAGTTCACATTACAAGGCTGCAATTTTTATTTGCCCATCAACTGGGCTTTTGGTGGAAATGACGCACCACCAGCAGCATGATGTCCGCAAGAGTGGCAACGAGGGGGGGGGCGGGAACAAGAAGATGACAAGTTGTTATTCTATTGGTATGTGCTGTCTCTTTATAGTGTTTTAAAGATTGTTCTTTCAAGTTCGCCTTAGAACGTAGCATTTTATTTCCAAAGTGTAATAAATCTTTGCTCTCTCACAGCAGGGAGTTCACATTACAAGGCTGCAATTTTTATTTGCCCATCAACTGGGCTTTTGGTGGAAATGACGCACCACCAGCAGCATGATGCCCGCAAGAGTGGCAACGAGATGGGAAGGGGGGGCGGGAACAAGAAGATGACAAGTTGTTATTCTATTGGTATGTACTGTCACTTTATAGTGTTTTAAAGATTGTTCTTTCGAGTTCGCCTTAGAACGTAGCATTTTATTTCCAAAGTGTAGTAAATCTTTGCTCTCTCACAGCAGGGAGTTCACATTACAAGGCTGCAATTTTTATTTGCCCATCAACTGGGCTTTTGGTGGAAATGACGCACCACCAGCAGCATGACGTCCGCAAGAGTGGCAACGAGGTGGGGGGGGGGGGGCGGGAACAAGAAGATGACAAGTTGTTATTCTATTGGTATGTACTGTCTCTTTATAGTGTTTTAAAGATTGTTCTTTCAAGTTCGCCTTAGAACGTAGCATTTTATTTCCAAAGTGTAGTAAATCTTTGCTCTCTCACAGCAGGGAGTTCACATTACAAGGCTGCAATTTTTATTTGCCCATCAACTGGGCTTTTGGTGGAAATTACGCACCACCAGCAGCATGATGTCCGCAAGAGTGGCAACGAGGTGGGGTGGGGGCCGGGAACAAGAAGATGACAAGTTGTTATTCTATTGGAATGTACTGTCTCTTTATAGTGTTTTAAAGATTGTTCTTTCAAGTTCGCCTTAGAACGTAGTGTTTTATTTCCAAAGTGTAGTAAATCTTTGCTCTCTCACAGCAGGGAGTTCACATTACAAGGCTGCAATTTTTATTTGCCCATCAACTGGGCTTTTGGTGGAAATGACGCACCACCAGCAGCATGATGTCCGCAAGAGTGGCAACGAGGGGGGGGGCGGGAACAAGAAGATGACAAGTTGTTATTCTATTGGTATGTACTGTCTCTTTATAGTGTTTTAAAGATTGTTCTTTCAAGTTCGCCTTAGAACGTAGCATTTTATTTCCAAAGTGTAGTAAATCTTTGCTGTCTCACAGCAGGGTGTTCACATTACAAGGCTGCAATTTTTATTTGCCCATCAACTGGGCTTTTGGTGGAAATGACGCACCACCAGCAGCATGATGTCCGCAAGAGTGGCAACGAGCGGGGGGGGGGGGGGGCGGGAACAAGAAGATGACAAGTTGTTATTCTATTGGTATGTACTGTCTCTTTATAGTGTTTTAAAGATTGTTCTTTCAAGTTCGCCTTAGAATGTAGCATTTTATTTCCAAAGTGTAATAAATCTTTGCTCTCTCACAGCAGGGAGTTCACATTACAAGTCTGCAATTTTTATTTGCCCATCAACTGGGCTTTTGATGGAAATGACACACCACCAGCAGCATGATGTCTGCATGAGTGGCAACGAGGTGGGGGGGGGGGGGGGGGGCCGGGAACAAGAAGATGACAAGTTGTTATTCTATTGGTATGTACTGTCTCTTTATAGTGTTTTAAAGATTGTTCTTTCAAGTTCGCCTTAGAACGTAGCATTTTATTTCCAAAGTGTAGTAAATCTTTGCTGTCTCACAGCAGGGTGTTCACATTACAAGGCTGCAATTTTTATTTGCCCATCAACTGGGCTTTTGGTGGAAATGACGCACCACCAGCAGCATGATGTCCGCAAGAGTGGCAACGAGATGGGAAGGGGGGGCGGGAACAAGAAGATGACAAGTAGTTATTCTATTGGTATGTACTGTCTCTTTATAGTGTTTTAAAAATTGTTCTTTCGAGTTCGCCTTAGAACGTAGCATTTTATTTCCAAAGTGTAGTAAATCTTTGCTCTCTCACAGCAGGGAGTTCACATTACAAGGCTGCAATTTTTATTTGCCCATCAACTGGGCTTTTGGTGGAAATGACGCACCACCAGCAGCATGACGTCCGCAAGAGTGGCAACGAGGGGGGGGGGGGGGGGCGGGAACAAGAAGATGACAAGTTGTTATTCTATTGGTATGTACTGTCTCTTTATAGTGTTTTAAAGATTGTTCTTTCAAGTTCGCCTTAGAACGTAGCATTTTATTTCCAAAGTGTAGTAAATCTTTGCTCTCTCACAGCATGGAGTTCACATTACAAGGCTGCAATTTTTATTTGCCCATCAACTGGGCTTTTGGTGGAAATTACGCACCACCAGCAGCATGATGTCCGCAAGAGTGGCAACGAGGTGGGGTGGGGGCCGGGAACAAGAAGATGACAAGTTGTTATTCTATTGGAATGTACTGTCTCTTTATAGTGTTTTAAAGATTGTTCTTTCAAGTTCGCCTTAGAACGTAGCGTTTTATTTCCAAAGTGTAGTAAATCTTTGCTCTCTCACAGCAGGGAGTTCACATTACAAGGCTGCAATTTTTATTTGCCCATCAACTGGGCTTTTGGTGGAAATGACGCACCACCAGCAGCATGATGTCCGCAAGAGTGGCAACGAGGGGGGGGGCGGGAACAAGAAGATGACAAGTTGTTATTCTATTGGTATGTACTGTCTCTTTATAGTGTTTTAAAGATTGTTCTTTCAAGTTCGCCTTAGAACGTAGCATTTTATTTCCAAAGTGTAATAAATCTTTGCTCTCTCACAGCAGGGAGTTCACATTACAAGGCTGCAATTTTTATTTGCCCATCAACTGGGCTTTTGGTGGAAATGACACACCACCAGCAGCATGATGTCCGCATGAGTGGCAACGAGGTGGGGGGGGGGGGGGGGGGCCGGGAACAAGAAGATGACAAGTTGTTATTCTATTGGTATGTACTGTCTCTTTATAGTGTTTTAAAGATTGTTCTTTCAAGTTCGCCTTAGAACGTAGCATTTTATTTCCAAAGTGTAGTAAATCTTTGCTGTCTCACAGCAGGGTGTTCACATTACAAGGCTGCAATTTTTATTTGCCCATCAACTGGGCTTTTGGTGGAAATGACGCACCACCAGCAGCATGATGTCCGCAAGAGTGGCAACGAGGGGGGGGGGGGGGGGCGGGAACAAGAAGATGACAAGTTGTTATTCTATTGGTATGTACTGTCTCTTTATAGTGTTTTAAAGATTGTTCTTTCAAGTTCGCCTTAGAATGTAGCATTTTATTTCCAAAGTGTAATAAATCTTTGCTCTCTCACAGCAGGGAGTTCACATTACAAGTCTGCAATTTTTATTTGCCCATCAACTGGGCTTTTGATGGAAATGACACACCACCAGCAGCATGATGTCTGCATGAGTGGCAACGAGGTGGGGGGGGGGGGGGCCGGGAACAAGAAGATGACAAGTTGTTATTCTATTGGTATGTACTGTCTCTTTATAGTGTTTTAAAGATTGTTCTTTCAAGTTCGCCTTAGAACGTAGCATTTTATTTCCAAAGTGTAGTAAATCTTTGCTGTCTCACAGCAGGGTGTTCACATTACAAGGCTGCAATTTTTATTTGCCCATCAACTGGGCTTTTGGTGGAAATGACGCACCACCAGCAGCATGATGTCCGCAAGAGTGGCAACGAGATGGGAAGGGGGGGCGGGAACAAGAAGATGACAAGTAGTTATTCTATTGGTATGTACTGTCTCTTTATAGTGTTTTAAAGATTGTTCTTTCGAGTTCGCCTTAGAACGTAGCATTTTATTTCCAAAGTGTAGTAAATCTTTGCTCTCTCACAGCAGGGAGTTCACATTACAAGGCTGCAATTTTTATTTGCCCATCAACTGGGCTTTTGGTGGAAATGACGCACCACTAGCAGCATGACGTCCGCAAGAGTGGCAACGAGGTGGGGGGGGGGGGGGCGGGAACAAGAAGATGACAAGTTGTTATTCTATTGGTATGTACTGTCTCTTTATAGTGTTTTAAAGATTGTTCTTTCAAGTTCGCCTTAGAACGTAGCATTTTATTTCCAAAGTGTAGTAAATCTTTGCTCTCTCACAGCAGGGAGTTCACATTACAAGGCTGCAATTTTTATTTGCCCATCAACTGGGCTTTTGGTGGAAATTACGCACCACCAGCAGCATGATGTCCGCAAGAGTGGCAACAAGGTGGGGTGGGGGCCGGGAACAAGAAGATGACAAGTTGTTATTCTATTGGAATGTACTGTCTCTTTATAGTGTTTTAAAGATTGTTCTTTCAAGTTCGCCTTAGAACGTAGCATTTTATTTCCAAAGTGTAGTAAATCTTTGCTCTCTCACAGCAGGGAGTTCACATTACAAGGCTGCAGTTTTTATTTGCCCATCAACTGGGCTTTTGGTGGAAATGACGCACCACCAGCAGCATGATGTCCGCAAGAGTGGCAACGAGGGGGGGGGCGGGAACAAGAAGATGACAAGTTGTTATTCTATTGGTATGTACTGTCTCTTTATAGTGTTTTAAAGATTGTTCTTTCAAGTTCGCCTTAGAACGTAGCATTTTATTTCCAAAGTGTAATAAATCTTTGCTCTCTCACAGCAGGGAGTTCACATTACAAGGCTGCAATTTTTATTTGCCCATCAACTGGGCTTTTGGTGGAAATGACACACCACCAGCAGCATGTTGTCCGCATGAGTGGCAACGAGGTGGGGGGGGGGGGGGGGGCCGGGAACAAGAAGATGACAAGTTGTTATTCTATTGGTATGTACTGTCTCTTTATAGTGTTTTAAAGATTGTTCTTTCAAGTTTCGCCTTAGAACGTAGCATTTTATTTCCAAAGTGTAGTAAATCTTTGCTCTCTCACAGCAGGGTGTTCACATTACAAGGCTGCAATTTTTATTTGCCCATCAACTGGGCTTTTGGTGGAAATGACGCACCACCAGCAGCATGATGTCCGCAAGAGTGGCAACGAGGTGGGGAGGGGGCCGGGAACAAGAAGATGACAAGTTGTTATTCTATTGGTATGTACTGTCTCTTTATAGTGTTTTATAGATTGTTCTTTCAAGTTCGCCTTAGAACGTAGCATTATATTTCCAAAGTGTAGTAAATCTATGCTCTCTCACAGCAGGGAGTTCACATTACAAGGCTGCAATTTTTATTTGCCCATCAACTGGGCTTTTGGTGGAAATTACGCACCACCAGCAGCATGATGTCCGCAAGAGTGGCAACGAGGTGGGGTGGGGGCCGGGAACAAGAAGATGACAAGTTGTTATCCTATTGGAATGTACTGTCTCTTTATAGTGTTTTAAAGATTGTTCTTTCAAGTTCGCCTTAGAACGTAGCGTTTTATTTCCAAAGTGTAGTAAATCTTTGCTCTCTCACAGCAGGGAGTTCACATTACAAGGCTGCAATTTTTATTTGCCCATCAACTGGGCTTTTGGTGGAAATGACGCACCACCAGCAGCATGATGTCCGCAAGAGTGGCAACGAGGGGGGGGGCGGGAACAAGAAGATGACAAGTTGTTATTCTATTGGTATGTACTGTCTCTTTATAGTGTTTTAAAGATTGTTCTTTCAAGTTCGCCTTAGAACGTAGCATTTTATTTCCAAAGTGTAATAAATCTTTGCTCTCTCACAGCAGGGAGTTCACATTACAAGGCTGCAATTTTTATTTGCCCATCAACTGGGCTTTTGGTGGAAATGACACACCACCAGCAGCATGATGTCCGCATGAGTGGCAACGAGGTGGGGGGGGGGGGGGCCGGGAACAAGAAGATGACAAGTTGTTATTCTATTGGTATGTACTGTCTCTTTATAGTGTTTTAAAGATTGTTCTTTCAAGTTCGCCTTAGAACGTAGCATTTTATTTCCAAAGTGTAGTAAATCTTTGCTGTCTCACAGCAGGGTGTTCACATTACAAGGCTGCAATTTTTATTTGCCCATCAACTGGGCTTTTGGTGGAAATGGCGCACCACCAGCAGCATGATGTCCGCAAGAGTGGCAACGAGGGGGGGGGGGGGGGCGGGAACAAGAAGATGACAAGTTGTTATTCTATTGGTATGTACTGTCTCTTTATAGTGTTTTAAAGATTGTTCTTTCAAGTTCGCCTTAGAATGTAGCATTTTATTTCCAAAGTGTAATAAATCTTTGCTCTCTCACAGCAGGGAGTTCACATTACAAGTCTGCAATTTTTATTTGCCCATCAACTGGGCTTTTGATGGAAATGACACACCACCAGCAGCATGATGTCTGCATGAGTGGCAACGAGGTGGGGGGGGGGGGGCCGGGAACAAGAAGATGACAAGTTGTTATTCTATTGGTATGTACTGTCTCTTTATAGTGTTTTAAAGATTGTTCTTTCAAGTTCGCCTTAGAACGTAGCATTTTATTTCCAAAGTGTAGTAAATCTTTGCTGTCTCACAGCAGGGTGTTCACATTACAAGGCTGCAATTTTTATTTGCCCATCAACTGGGCTTTTGGTGGAAATGACGCACCACCAGCAGCATGATGTCCGCAAGAGTGGCAACGAGATGGGAAGGGGGGGCAGGAACAAGAAGATGACAAGTAGTTATTCTATTGGTATGTACTGTCTCTTTATAGTGTTTTAAAGATTGTTCTTTCGAGTTCGCCTTAGAACGTAGCATTTTATTTCCAAAGTGTAGTAAATCTTTGCTCTCTCACAGCAGGGAGTTCACATTACAAGGCTGCAATTTTTATTTCCCCATCAACTGGGCTTTTGGTGGAAATGACGCACCACTAGCAGCATGACGTCCGCAAGAGTGGCAACGAGGTGGGGGGGGGGGGGGGCGGGAACAAGAAGATGACAAGTTGTTATTCTATTGGTATGTACTGTCTCTTTAT
Source organism: Schistocerca cancellata (assembly GCF_023864275.1). Classification (NCBI taxonomy): domain Eukaryota; kingdom Metazoa; phylum Arthropoda; class Insecta; order Orthoptera; family Acrididae; genus Schistocerca; species Schistocerca cancellata. Next base: position 29,537,688 of record NC_064637.1, on the reverse strand, counting down.
AGTGTTTTAAAGATTGTTCTTTCAAGTTCGCCTTAGAACGTAGCATTTTATTTCCAAAGTGTAGTAAATCTTTGCTCTCTCACAGCAGGGAGTTCACATTACAAGGCTGCAATTTTTATTTGCCCATCAACTGGGCTTTTGGTGGAAATTACGCACCACCAGCAGCATGATGTCCGCAAGAGTGGCAACGAGGTGGGGTGGGGGCCGGGAACAAGAAGATGACAAGTTGTTATTCTATTGGAATGTACTGTCTCTTTATAGTGTTTTAAAGATTGTTCTTTCAAGTTCGCCTTAGAACGTAGCATTTTATTTCCAAAGTGTAGTAAATCTTTGCTCTCTCACAGCAGGGAGTTCACATTACAAGGCTGCAGTTTTTATTTGCCCATCATCTGGGCTTTTGGTGGAAATGACGCACCACCAGCAGCATGATGTCCGCAAGAGTGGCAACGAGGGGGGGGGCGGGAACAAGAAGATGACAAGTTGTTATTCTATTGGTATGTACTGTCTCTTTATAGTGTTTTAAAGATTGTTCTTTCAAGTTCGCCTTAGAACGTAGCATTTTATTTCCAAAGTGTAATAAATCTTTGCTCTCTCACAGCAGGGAGTTCACATTACAAGGCTGCAATTTTTATTTGCCCATCAACTGGGCTTTTGTTGGAAATGACACACCACCAGCAGCATGTTGTCCGCATGAGTGGCAACGAGGTGGGGGGGGGGGGGGGCCGGGAACAAGAAGATGGCAAGTTGTTATTCTATTGGTATGTACTGTCTCTTTATAGTGTTTTAAAGATTGTTCTTTCAAGTTTCGCCTTAGAACGTAGCATTTTATTTCCAAAGTGTAGTAAATCTTTGCTCTCTCACAGCAGGGTGTTCACATTACAAGGCTGCAATTTTTATTTGCCCATCAACTGGGCTTTTGGTGGAAATGACGCACCACCAGCAGCATGATGTCCGCAAGAGTGGCAACGAGGTGGGGAGGGGGCCGGGAACAAGAAGATGACAAGTTGTTATTCTATTGGTATGTACTGTCTCTTTATAGTGTTTTATAGATTGTTCTTTCAAGTTCGCCTTAGAACGTAGCATTATATTTCCAAAGTGTAGTAAATCTATGCTCTCTCACAGCAGGGAGTTCACATTACAAGGCTGCAATTTTTATTTGCCCATCAACTGGGCTTTTGGTGGAAATTACGCACCACCAGCAGCATGATGTCCGCAAGAGTGGCAACGAGGTGGGGTGGGGGCCGGGAACAAGAAGATGACAAGTTGTTATTCTATTGGAATGTACTGTCTCTTTATAGTGTTTTAAAGATTGTTCTTTCAAGTTCGCCTTAGAACGTAGCGTTTTATTTCCAAAGTGTAGTAAATCTTTGCTCTCTCACAGCAGGGAGTTCACATTACAAGGCTGCAATTTTTATTTGCCCATCAACTGGGCTTTTGGTGGAAATGACGCACCACCAGCAGCATGATGTCCGCAAGAGTGGCAACGAGGGGGGGGGCGGGAACAAGAAGATGACAAGTTGTTATTCTATTGGTATGTACTGTCTCTTTATAGTGTTTTAAAGATTGTTCTTTCAAGTTCGCCTTAGAACGTAGCATTTTATTTCCAAAGTGTAATAAATCTTTGCTCTCTCACAGCAGGGAGTTCACATTACAAGGCTGCAATTTTTATTTGCCCATCAACTGGGCTTTTGGTGGAAATGACACACCACCAGCAGCATGATGTCCGCATGAGTGGCAACGAGGTGGGGGGGGGGGGGGGGGGCCGGGAACAAGAAGATGACAAGTTGTTATTCTATTGGTATGTACTGTCTCTTTATAGTGTTTTAAAGATTGTTCTTTCAAGTTCGCCTTAGAACGTATCATTTTATTTCCAAAGTGTAGTAAATCTTTGCTGTCTCACAGCAGGGTGTTCACATTACAAGGCTGCAATTTTTATTTGCCCATCAACTGGGCTTTTGGTGGAAATGGCGCACCACCAGCAGCATGATGTCCGCAAGAGTGGCAACGAGGGGGGGGGGGGGGGGCGGGAACAAGAAGATGACAAGTTGTTATTCTATTGGTATGTACTGTCTCTTTATAGTGTTTTAAAGATTGTTCTTTCAAGTTCGCCTTAGAATGTAGCATTTTATTTCCAAAGTGTAATAAATCTTTGCTCTCTCACAGCAGGGAGTTCACATTACAAGTCTGCAATTTTTATTTGCCCATCAACTGGGCTTTTGATGGAAATGACACACCACCAGCAGCATGATGTCTGCATGAGTGGCAACGAGGTGGGGGGGGGGGGGGGGGCCGGGAACAAGAAGATGACAAGTTGTTATTCTATTGGTATGTACTGTCTCTTTATAGTGTTTTAAAGATTGTTCTTTCAAGTTCGCCTTAGAACGTAGCATTTTATTTCCAAAGTGTAGTAAATCTTTGCTGTCTCACAGCAGGGGTGTTCACATTACAAGGCTGCAATTTTTATTTGCCCATCAACTGGGCTTTTGGTGGAAATGACGCACCACCAGCAGCATGATGTCCGCAAGAGTGGCAACGAGATGGGAAGGGGGGGCGGGGAACAAGAAGATGACAAGTAGTTATTCTATTGGTATGTACTGTCTCTTTATAGTGTTTTAAAGATTGTTCTTTCGAGTTCGCCTTAGAACGTAGCATTTTATTTCCAAAGTGTAGTAAATCTTTGCTCTCTCACAGCAGGGAGTTCACATTACAAGGCTGCAATTTTTATTTGCCCATCAACTGGGCTTTTGGTGGAAATGACGCACCACTAGCAGCATGACGTCCGCAAGAGTGGCAACGAGGTGGGGGGGGGGGGGCGGGAACAAGAAGATGACAAGTTGTTATTCTATTGGTATGTACTGTCTCTTTATAGTGTTTTAAAGATTGTTCTTTCAAGTTCGCCTTAGAACGTAGCATTTTATTTCCAAAGTGTAGTAAATCTTTGCTCTCTCACAGCAGGGAGTTCACATTACAAGGCTGCAATTTTTATTTGCCCATCAACTGGGCTTTTGGTGGAAATTACGCACCACCAGTAGCATGATGTCCGCAAGAGTGGCAACGAGGTGGGGTGGGGGCCGGGAACAAGAAGATGACAAGTTGTTATTCTATTGGAATGTACTGTCTCTTTATAGTGTTTTAAAGATTGTTCTTTCAAGTTCGCCTTAGAACGTAGCATTTTATTTCCAAAGTGTAGTAAATCTTTGCTCTCTCACAGCAGGGAGTTCACATTACAAGGCTGCAGTTTTTATTTGCCCATCAACTGGGCTTTTGGTGGAAATGACGCACCACCAGCAGCATGATGTCCGCAAGAGTGGCAACGAGGGGGGGGGGCGGGAACAAGAAGATGACAAGTTGTTATTCTATTGGTATGTACTGTCTCTTTATAGTGTTTTAAAGATTGTTCTTTCAAGTTCGCCTTAGAACGTAGCATTTTATTTCCAAAGTGTAATAAATCTTTGCTCTCTCACAGCAGGGAGTTCACATTACAAGGCTGCAATTTTTATTTGCCCATCAACTGGGCTTTTGGTGGAAATGACACACCACCAGCAGCATGTTGTCCGCATGCGTGGCAACGAGGTGGGGGGGGGGGGGGGGGCCGGGAACAAGAAGATGACAAGTTGTTATTCTATTGGTATGTACTGTCTCTTTATAGTGTTTTAATGATTGTTCTTTCAAGTTTCGCCTTAGAACGTAGCATTTTATTTCCAAAGTGTAGTAAATCTTTGCTCTCTCACAGCAGGGTGTTCACATTACAAGGCTGCAATTTTTATTTGCCCATCAACTGGGCTTTTGGTGGAAATGACGCACCACCAGCAGCATGATGTCCGCAAGAGTGGCAACGAGGTGGGGAGGGGGCCGGGAACAAGAAGATGACAAGTTGTTATTCTATTGGTATGTACTGTCTCTTTATAGTGTTTTATAGATTGTTCTTTCAAGTTCGCCTTAGAACGTAGCATTATATTTCCAAAGTGTAGTAAATCTATGCTGTCTCACAGCAGGGTGTTCACATTACAAGGCTGCAATTTTTATTAGCCCATCAACTGGGCTTTTGGTGGAAATGACGCACCACCAGCAGCATGATGTCCGCAAGAGTGGCAACGTGGTGGGGGGGGGGGGGGGGGGGCGGGAACAAGAAGATGACAAGTTGTTATTCTATTGGTATGTACTGTCTCTTTATAGTGTTTTAAAGATTGTTCTTTCAAGTTCGCCTTAGAACGTAGCATTTTATTTCCAAAGTGTAGTAAATCTTTGCTCTTTCACAGCAGGGTGTTTACATTACAAGGCTGCAATTTTTATATGCCCATCAACTGGGCTTTTGGTGGAAATGACGCACCACCAGCAGCATGATGTCCGCAAGAGTGGCAACGAGGGGGGGGGGGCGGGAACAAGAAGATGACAAGTTGTTATTCTATTGGTATGTACCTTCACTTTATAGTGTTTTAAAGATTGTTCTTTCAAGTTCGCCTTAGAACGTAGCATTTTACTTCCAAAGTGTAATAAATCTTTGCTCTCTCACAGCAGGGAGTTCACATTACAAGGCTGCAATTTTTTTTGCCCATCAACTGGGCTTTTGGTGGAAATGACGCACCACCAGCAGCATGATGTCCGCAAGAGTGGCAACGTGTGGTGGGAGGCGGGAACAAGAAGATGACAAGTTGTTATTCTATTGGTATGTACTGTCTCTTTATAGTGTTTTAAAGATTGTTCTTTCAAGTTCGCCTTAGAACGAAGCATTTTATTTCCAAAGTGTAGTAAATCTTTGCTGTCTCACAGCAGGGTGTTCACATTACAAGGCTGCAATTTTTATTTGCCCATCAACTGGGCTTTTGGTGGAAATGACGCACCACCAGCAGCATGATGTCCGCAAGAGTGGCAACGAGGTGGGGGGGGGGGGCCGGAACAAGAAGATGACAAGTTGTTATTCTATTGGTATGTACTGTCTCTTTATAGTGTTTTAAAGATTGTTCTTTCAAGTTCGCCTTAGAACGTAGCATTTTATTTCCAAAGTGTAGTAAATCTTTACTCCCTCACAGCAGGGTGTTCACATTGCAAGGCTGCAATTTTTATATGCCCATCAACTGGGCTTTTGGTGGAAATGACACACCACCAGCAGCATGATGTCCGCAAGAGTGGCAACGAGGGGGGGGGCCGGGAACAAGAAGATGACAAGTTGTTTTTCTATTGGTATGTACTGTCTCTTTATAGTGTTTTAATGATTGTTCTTTCAAGTTCGCCTTAGAACGTAGCATTTTATTTCCAAAGTGTAGTAAATCTTTGCTCTTTCACAGCAGGGTGTTTACATTACAAGGCTGCAATTTTTATATGCCCATCAACTGGGCTTTTGGTGGAAATGACGCACCACCAGCAGCATGATGTCCGCAAGAGTGGCAACGAGGGGGGGGGGGGGGCGGGAACAAGAAGATGACAAGTTGTTATTCTATTGGTATGTACTGTCTCTTTATAGTGTTTTAAAGACTGTTCTTTCAAGGTCACCTTAGAACGTAGCATTTTATTTCCAAAGTGTAGTAAATCTTTGCTCTCTCACAGCAGGGAGTTCACATTACAAGGCTGCAATTTTTATTTGCCCATCAACTGGGCTTTTGGTGGAAATGACGCACCACCAGCAGCATGATGTCCGCAAGAGTGGCAACGAGGTGGGGGGGGGGGGGGGTGGGGGCTGGGAATAAGAAGATGACAAGTTGTTATTCTATTGGTATGTACTGTCTCTTTGTAGTGTTTTAAAGATTGTTCTTTCAAGTTCGCCTTAGAACGTAGCATTTTATTTCCAAAGTGTAGTAAATCTTTGCTCTCTCACAGCAGGGAGTTCACATTACAAGTCTGCAATTTTTATTTGCCCATCAACTGGTCTTTTGGTGGAAATGACGCACCACCAGCAGCATGATGTCCGCAAGTTTGGCAACGAGGGGGGGGGGGGGGCGGGAACAAGAAGATGACAAGTTGTTATTCTATTGGTATGTACTGTCTCTTTATAGTGCTTTAAAGATTGTTCTTTCAAGTTCGCCTTAGAACGTAGCATTTTACTTCCAAAGTGTAATAAATCTTTGCTCTCTCACAGCAGGGAGTTCACATTACAAGGCTGCAATTTTTTTTGCCCATCAACTGGGCTTTTGGTGGAAATGACGCACCACCAGCAGCATGATGTCCGCAAGTTTGGCAACGAGGGGTGGGGGGGGCGGGAACAAGAAGATGACAAGTTGTTATTCTATTGGTATGTACTGTCTCTTTATAGTGTTTTAAAGATTGTTCTTTCAAGTTCGCCTTAGAACGTAGCATTTTACTTCCAAAGTGTAATAAATCTTTGCTCTCTCACAGCAGGGAGTTCACATTACAAGGCTGCAATTTTTTTTGCCCATCAACTGGGCTTTTGGTGGAAATGACGCACCACCAGCAGCATGATGTCCGCAAGAGTGGCAACGAGGTGGGGGGGGGGGGGGGGCCGGGAACAAGAAGATGACAAGTTGTTATTCTATTGGTATGTACTGTCTCTTTATAGTGTTTTAAAGATTGTTCTTTCAAGTTTCGCCTTAGAACGTAGCATTTTATTTCCAAAGTGTAGTAAATCTTTGCTCTCTCACAGCAGGGTGTTCACATTACAAGGCTGCAATTTTTATTTGCCCATCAACTGGGCTTTTGGTGGAAATGACGCACCACCAGCAGCATGATGTCCGCAACAGTGGCAACGAGGTGGGGAGGGGGCCGGGAACAAGAAGATGACAAGTTGTTATTGTATTGGTATGTACTGTCCCTTTATAGTGTTTTAAAGATTGTTCTTTCAAGTTCGCCTTAGAACGTAGCATTTTATTTCCAAAGTGTAGTAAATCTTTGCTCCCTCACAGCAGGGAGTTCACATTACAAGGCTGCAATTTTTATTTGCCCATCAACTGGGCTTTTGGTGGAAATGACGCACCACCAGCAGCATGATGTCCGCAAGAGTGGCAACGAGATGGGAAGGGGGGGCGGGAACAAGAAGATGACAAGTTGTTATTCTATTGGTATGTACTGTCTCTTTATAGTGTTTTAAAAATTGTTCTTTCAAGTTCGCCTTAGAACGTATCATTTTATTTCCAAAGTGTAGTAAATCTTTGCTCTCTCACAGCAGGGAGTTCACATTACAAGGCTGCAATTTTTATTTGCCCATCACTGGGCTTTTGGTGGAAATGACGCACCACCAGCAGCATGATGTCCGCATGAGTGGCAACGAGGGGGGGGGGGGGGCGGGAACAAGAAGATGACAAGTTGTTATTGTATTGGTATGTACTGTCTCTTTATAGTGTTTTAAAGATTGTTCTTTCAAGTTCGCCTTAGAACGTAGCATTTTATTTCCAAAGTGTAATAAATCTTTGCTCTCTCACAGCAGGGAGTTCACATTACAAGGCTGCAATTTTTTTTGCCCATCAACTGGGCTTTTGGTGGAAATGACGCACCACCAGCAGCATGATGTCCGCATGAGTGGCAACGAGGTTGGGGGGGGGGGGGCCGGGAACAAGAAGATGACAAGTTGTTATTCTATTGGTATGTACTGTCTCTTTATAGTGTTTTAAAGATTGTTCTTTCAAGTTCGCCTTAGAACGTAGCATTTTATTTCCAAAGTGTAGTAAATCTTTGCTGTCTCACAGCAGGGTGTTCACATTACAAGGCTGCAATTTTTATTTGCCCATCAACTGGGCTTTTGGTGGAAATGACGCACCACCAGCAGCATGATGTCCGCAAGAGTGGCAACGAGGTGGGGGGGGGGGGGGCCGGGAACAAGAAGATGACAAGTTGTTATTCTATTGGTATGTACTGTCTCTTTATAGTGTTTTAAAGATTGTTCTTTCAAGTTCGCCTTAGAACGTAGCATTTTATTTCCAAAGTGTAGTAAATCTTTGCTCTTTCACAGCAGGGTGTTCACATTACAAGGCTGCAATTTTTATTTGCCCATCAACTGGGCTTTTGGTGGAAATGACGCACCACCAGCAGCATGATGTCCGCAAGAGTGGCAACGAGGGGGGGGGGGGGCGGGAACAAGAAGATGACAAGTTGTTATTCTATTGGTATGTACTGTCTCTTTATAGTGTTTTAAGGATTGTTCTTTCAAGTTCGCCTTAGAACGTAGCATTTTATTTCCAAAGTGTAGTAAATCTTTGCTCCCTCACAGCAGGGAGTTCACATTACAAGGCTGCAATTTTTATTTGCCCATCAACTGGGCTTTTGGTGGAAATGACGCACCACTAGCAGCATGATGTCCGCAAGAGTGGCAACGAGATAGGAAGGGGGGGCGGGAACAAGAAGATGACAAGTTGTTATTCTATTGGTATGTACTGTCTCTTTATAGTGTTTTAAAGATTGTTCTTCCAAGTTCGCCTTAGAACGTAGCATTTTATTTCCAAAGTGTAGTAAATCTTTGCTCTCTCACAGCAAGGAGTTCACATTACAAGGCTGCAATTTTTATTTGCCCATCAACTGGGCTTTTGGTGGAAATGACGCACCACCAGCAGCATGACGTCCGCAAGAGTGGTAACGAGGTGGGGGGGGGGGGTCCGGAAACTAGAAGATGACAAGTTGTTATTCTATTGGTATGTACTGTCTCTTTATAGTGTTTTAAAGATTGTTCTTTCAACTTCGCCTTAGAACGTAGCATTTTATTTCCAAAGTGTAGTAAATCTTTGCTCTCTCACAGCAGGGAGTTCACATTACAAGGCTGCAATTTTTATTTGCCCATCAACTGGGCTTCTGGTGGAAATGACGCACCACCAGCAGCATGATGTCCGCAAGAGTGGCAACGAGGTGGGGTGGGGGCCGGGAACAAGAAGATGACAAGTTGTTATTCTATTGGTATGTACTGTCTCTTTATAGTGTTTTAAAGATTGTTCTTTCAAGTTCGCCTTAGAACGTAGCATTTTATTTCCAAAGTGTAGTAAATCTTTGCTGTCTCACAGCAGGGTGTTCACATTACAAGGCTGCAATTTTTATTTGCCCATCAACTGGGCTTTTGGTGGAAATGACGCACCACCAGCAGCATGATGTCCGCAAAAGTGGCAACGAGGGGGGGGGGGGGGGGGGGGCGGGAACAAGAAGATGAGAAGTTGTTATTGTATTGGTATGTACTGTCTCTTTATAGTGTTTTAAAGATTGTTCTTTCAAGTTCGCCTTAGAACGTAGCATTTTATTTCCAAAGTGTAATAAATCTTTGCTCTCTCACAGCAGGGAGTTCACATTACAAGGCTGCAATTTTTTTTGCCCATCAACTGGGCTTTTGGTGGAAATGACGCACCACCAGCAGCATGATGTCCGCATGAGTGGCAACGAGGTTGGGGTGGGGGGGGGCCGGGAACAAGAAGATGACAAGTTGTTATTCTATTGGTATGTACTGTCTCTTTATAGTGTTTTAAAGATTGTTCTTTCAAGTTCGCCTTAGAACGTAGCATTTTATTTCCAAAGTGTAGTAAATCTTTGCTGTCTCACAGCAGGGTGTTCACATTACAAGGCTGCAATTTTTATTTGCCCATCAACTGGGCTTTTGGTGGAAATGACGCACCACCAGCAGCATGATGTCCGCAAGAGTGGCAACGAGGTGGGGGTGGGGGGGCCGGGAACAAGAAGATGACAAGTTGTTATTCTATTGGTATGTACTGTCTCTTTATAGTGTTTTAAAGATTGTTCTTTCAAGTTCGCCTTAGAACGTAGCATTTTATTTCCAAATTGTAGTAAATCTTTGCTCTTTCACAGCAGGGTGTTCACATTACAAGGCTGCAATTTTTATTTGCCCATCAACTGGGCTTTTGGTGGAAATGACGCACCACCAGCAGCATGATGTCCGCAAGAGTGGCAACGAGGGGGGGGGGGGGGGGCGGGAACAAGAAGATGACAAGTTGTTATTCTATTGGTATGTACTGTCTCTTTATAGTGTTTTAAGGATTGTTCTTTCAAGTTCGCCTTAGAACGTAGCATTTTATTTCCAAAGTGTAGTAAATATTTGCTCCCTCACAGCAGGGAGTTCACATTACAAGGCTGCAATTTTTATTTGCCCATCAACTGGGCTTTTGGTGGAAATGACGCACCACTAGCAGCATGATGTCCGCAAGAGTGGCAACGAGATGAGAAGGGGGGGCGGGAACAAGAAGATGACAAGTTGTTATTCTATTGGTATGTACTGTCTCTTTATAGTGTTTTAAAGATTGTTCTTCCAAGTTCGCCTTAGAACGTAGCATTTTATTTCCAAAGTGTAGTAAATCTTTGCTCTCTCACAGCAAGGAGTTCACATTACAAGGCTGCAATTTTTATTTGCCCATCAACTGGGCTTTTGGTGGAAATGACGCACCACCAGCAGCATGACGTCCGCAAGAGTGGCAACGAGGTGGGGGGGGGGGGGGGGGCCGGAAACTAGAAGATGACAAGTTGTTATTCTATTGGTATGTACTGTCTCTTTATAGTGTTTTAAAGATTGTTCTTTCAAGTTCGCCTTAGAACGTAGCATTTTATTTCCAAAGTGTAGTAAATCTTTGCTCTCTCACAGCAGGGAGTTCACATTACAAGGCTGCAATTTTTATTTGCCCATCAACTGGGCTTCTGGTGGAAATGACGCACCACCAGCAGCATGATGTCCGCAAGAGTGGCAACGAGGTGGGGTGGGGGCCGGGAACAAGAAGATGACAAGTTGTTATTCTATTGGTATGTACTGTCTCTTTATAGTGTTTTAAAGATTGTTCTTTCAAGTTCGCCTTAGAACGTAGCATTTTATTTCCAAAGTGTAGTAAATCTTTGCTGTCTCACAGCAGGGTGTTCACATTACAAGGCTGCAATTTTTATTTGCCCATCAACTGGGCTTTTGGTGGAAATGACGCACCACCAGCAGCATGATGTCCGCAAGAGTGGCAACGAGGTTGGGGGGGGGGGCCGGGAACAAGAAGATGACAAGTTGTTATTCTATTGGTATGTACTGTCTCTTTATAGTGTTTTAAAGATTGTTCTTTCAAGTTCGCCTTAGAACGTAGCATTTTATTTCCAAAGTGTAGTAAATCTTTGCTGTCTCACAGCAGGGTGTTCACATTACAAGGCTGCAATTTTTATTTGCCCATCAACTGGGCTTTTGGTGGAAATGACGCACCACCAGCAGCATGATGTCCGCAAGAGTGGCAACGAGGGGGGGGGGGGGGGGGGCGGGAACAAGAAGATGAGAAGTTGTTATTGTATTGGTATGTACTGTCTCTTTATAGTGTTTTAAAGATTGTTCTTTCAAGTTCGCCTTAGAACGTAGCATTTTATTTCCAAAGTGTAATAAATCTTTGCTCTCTCACAGCAGGGAGTTCACATTACAAGGCAGCAATTTTTTTTGCCCATGAACTGGGCTTTTGGTGGAAATGACGCACCACCAGCAGCATGATGTCCGCATGAGTGGCAACGAGGTTGTGGGGGGGGGCCGGGAACAAGAAGATGACAAGTTGTTATTCTATTGGTATGTACTGTCTCTTTATAGTGTTTTAAAGATTGTTCTTTCAAGTTCGCCTTAGAACGTAGCATTTTATTTCCAAAGTGTAGTAAATCTTTGCTGTCTCACAGCAGGGTGTTCACATTACAAGGCTGCAATTTTTATTTGCCCATCAACTGGGCTTTTGGTGGAAATGACGCACCACCAGCAGCATGATGTCCGCAAGAGTGGCAACGAGGTGGGGGTGGGGGGGCCGGGAACAAGAAGATGACAAGTTGTTATTCTATTGGTATGTACTGTCTCTTTATAGTGTTTTAAAGATTGTTCTTTCAAGTTCGCCTTAGAACGTAGCATTTTATTTCCAAAGTGTAGTAAATCTTTGCTCTTTCACAGCAGGGTGTTCACATTACAAGGCTGCAATTTTTATTTGCCCATCAACTGGGCTTTTGGTGGAAATGACGCACCACCAGCAGCATGATGTCCGCAAGAGTGGCAACGAGGGGGGGGGGGGCGGGAACAAGAAGATGACAAGTTGTTATTCTATTGGTATGTACTGTCTCTTTATAGTGTTTTAAGGATTGTTCTTTCAAGTTCGCCTTAGAACGTAGCATTTTATTTCCAAAGTGTAGTAAATATTTGCTCCCTCACTTCAGGGAGTTCACATTACAAGGCTGCAATTTTTATTTGCCCATCAACTGGGCTTTTGGTGGAAATGACGCACCACTAGCAGCATGATGTCCGCAAGAGTGGCAACGAGATGAGAAGGGGGGGCGGGAACAAGAAGATGACAAGTTGTTATTCTATTGGTATGTACTGTCTCTTTATAGTGTTTTAAAGATTGTTCTTCCAAGTTCGCCTTAGAACGTAGCATTTTATTTCCAAAGTGTAGTAAATCTTTGCTCTCTCACAGCAAGGAGTTCACATTACAAGGCTGCAATTTTTATTTGCCCATCAACTGGGCTTTTGGTGGAAATGACGCACCACCAGCAGCATGACGTCCGCAAGAGTGGCAACGAGGTGGGGGGGGGGGGGGGGGGGCCGGAAACTAGAAGATGACAAGTTGTTATTCTATTGGTATGTACTGTCTCTTTATAGTGTTTTAAAGATTGTTCTTTCAAGTTCGCCTTAGAACGTAGCATTTTATTTCCAAAGTGTAGTAAATCTTTGCTCTCTCACAGCAGGGAGTTCACATTACAAGGCTGCAATTTTTATTTGCCCATCAACTGGGCTTCTGGTGGAAATGACGCACCACCAGCAGCATGATGTCCGCAAGAGTGGCAACGAGGTGGGGTGGGGGCCGGGAACAAGAAGATGACAAGTTGTTATTCTATTGGTATGTACTGTCTCTTTATAGTGTTTTAAAGATTGTTCTTTCAAGTTCGCCTTAGAACGTAGCATTTTATTTCCAAAGTGTAGTAAATCTTTGCTGTCTCACAGCAGGGTGTTCACATTACAAGGCTGCAATTTTTATTTGCCCATCAACTGGGCTTTTGGTGGAAATGACGCACCACCAGCAGCATGATGTCCGCAAGAGTGGCAACGAGGTTGGGGGGGGGGGCCGGGAACAAGAAGATGACAAGTTGTTATTCTATTGGTATGTACTGTCTCTTTATAGTGTTTTAAAGATTGTTCTTTCAAGTTCGCCTTAGAACGTAGCATTTTATTTCCAAAGTGTAGTATATCTTTGCTGTCTCACAGCAGGGTGTTCACATTACAAGGCTGCAATTTTTATTTTCCCATCAACTGGGCTTTTGGTGGAAATGACGCACCACCAACAGCATGATGTCCGCAAGAGTGCCAACGAGGGGGGGGGGGGGGGGCGGGAACAAGAAGATGACAAGTTGTTATTCTATTGGTATGTACTGTCTCTTTATAGTGTTTTAAAGATTGTTCTTTCAAGTTCGCCTTAGAACGTAGCATTTTATTTCCAAAGTGTAATAAATCTTTGCTCTCTCACAGCAGGGAGTTCACATTACAAGGCTGCAATTTTTATTTGCCCATCAACTGGGCTTTTGGTGGAAATGACACACCACCAGCAGCATGATGTCCGCATGAGTGGCAACGAGGTGGGGGGGGGGGGGGGGGGCCGGGAACAAGAAGATGACAAGTTGTTATTCTATTGGTATGTACTGTCTCTTTATAGTGTTTTAAAGATTGTTCTTTCAAGTTCGCCTTAGAACGTAGCATTTTATTTCCAAAGTGTAGTAAATCTTTGCTGTCTCACAGCAGGGTGTTCACATTACAAGGCTGCAATTTTTATTTGCCCATCAACTGGGCTTTTGGTGGAAATGACGCACCACCAGCAGCATGATGTCCGCAAGAGTGGCAACGAGATGGGAAGGGGGGGCGGGAACAAGAAGATGACAAGTTGTTATTCTATTGGTATGTACTGTCTCTTTATAGTGTTTTAAAGATTGTTCTTTCAAGTTCGCCTTAGAACGTAGCATTTTATTTCCAAAGTGTAGTAAATCTTTGCTCTCTCACAGCAGGGAGTTCACATTACAAGGCTGCAATTTTTATTTGCCCATCAACTGGGCTTTTGGTGGAAATGAAGCACCACCAGCAGCATGATGTCCGCAAGAGTGGCAACGAGGTGGGGTGGGGGCCGGGAACAAGAAGATGACAAGTTGTTATTCTATTGGTATGTACTGTCTCTTTATAGTGTTTTAAAGATTGTTCTTTCAAGTTCGCCTTAGAACGTAGCATTTTATTTCCAAAGTGTAGTAAATCTTTGCTCTCTCACAGCAGGGAGTTCACATTACAAGGCTGCAATTTTTATTTGCCCGTCAACTGGGCTTTTGGTGGAAATGACGCACCACCAGCAGCATGATGTCTGCAAGAGTGGCAACGAGGGGGGGGGGGCGGGAACAAGAAGATGACAAGTTGTTATTCTATTGGTATGTACTGTCTCTTTATAGTGTTTTAAAGATTGTTCTTTCAAGTTCGCCTTAGAACGTAGCATTTTATTTCCAAAGTGTAATATATCTTTGCTCTCTCACAGCAGGGAGTTCACATTACAAGTCTGCAATTTTTATTTGCCCATCAACTGGGCTTTTGGTGGAAATGACACACCACCAGCAGCATGATGTCTGCATGAGTGGCAACGAGGTGGGGGGGGGGGGCCGGGAACAAGAAGATGACAAGTTGTTATTCTATTGGTATGTACTGTCTCTTTATAGTGTTTTAAAGATTGTTCTTTCAAGTTCGCCTTAGAACGTAGCATTTTATTTCCAAAGTGTAGTAAATCTTTGCTGTCTCACAGCAGGGTGTTCACATTACAAGGCTGCAATTTTTATTTGCCCATCAACTGGGCTTTTGGTGGAAATGACGCACCACCAGCAGCATGATGTCCGCAAGAGTGGCAACGAGGTGGGTGGGGGGGGCCGGGAACAAGAAGATGACAAGTTGTTATTCTATTGGTATGTACTGTCTCTTTATAGTGTTTTAAAGATTGTTCTTTCAAGTTCGCCTTAGAACGTAGCATTATATTTCCAAAGTGTAGTAAATCTTTGCTGTCTCACAGCAGGGTGTTCACATTACAAGGCTGCAATTTTTATTTGCCCATCAACTGGGCTTTTGGTGGAAATGACGCACCACCAGCAGCATGATGTCCGCAAGAGAGGCAACGAGGTGGGGGGGGGGGGGGGCGGGAACAAGAAGATGACAAGTTGTTATTCTATTGGTATGTACTGTCTCTTTATAGTGTTTTAAAGATTGTTCTTTCAAGTTCGCCTTAGAACGTAGCATTTTATTTCCAAAGGGTAATAAATCTTTGCTCTCTCACAGTAGGGAGTTCACATTACAAGGCTGCAATTTTTATTTGTCCATCAACTGGGCTTTTGGTGGAAATGACACACGACCAGCAGCATGATGTCCGCATGAGTGGCAACGAGGTGGGGGAGGGGGGGGAGGGGGGGGGCGGGAACAAGAAGATGACAAGTTGTTATTCGATTGGTATGTACTGTCTCTTTATAGTGTTTTAAAGATTGTTCTTTCAAGTTCGCCTTAGAACGTAGCATTTTATTTCCAAAGTGTAGTAAATCTTTGCTGTCTCACAGCAGGGTGTTCACATTACAAGGCTGCAATTTTTATTTGCCCATCAACTGGGCTTTTGGTGGAAATGACGCACCACCAGCAGCATGATGTCCGCAAGAGTGGCAACGAGGGGGGGGGGGGGGGGCGGGAACAAGAAGATGACAAGTTGTTATTCTATTGGTATGTACTGTCTCGTTATAGTGTTTTAAAGATTGTTCTTTCAAGTTCGCCTTAGAACGTAGCATTTTATTTCCAAAGTGTAGTAAATCTTTGCTGTCTCACAGCAGGGTGTTCACATTACAAGGCTGCAATTTTTATTTGCCCATCAACTGGGCTTTTGGTGGAAATGACGCACCACCAGCAGCATGATGTCCGCAAGAGTGGCAACGTGGGGGGGGGGGGGGGGCGGGAACAAGAAGATGACAAGTTGTTATTCTATTGGTATGTACTGTCTCTTTATAGTGTTTTAAAGATTGTTCTTTCAAGTTCGCCTTAGAACGTAGCATTTTATTTCCAAATTGTAGTAAATCTTTGCTCTTTCACAGCAGGGTGTTTACATTACAAGGCTGCAATTTTTATATGCCCATCAACTGGGCTTTTGGTGGAAATGACGCACCACCAGCAGCATGATGTCCGCAAGAGTGGCAACGAGGGGGGGGGGCGGGAACAAGAAGATGACAAGTTGTTATTCTATTGGTATGTACTGTCACTTTATAGTGTTTTAAAGATTGTTCTTTCAAGTTCGCCTTAGAACGTAGCATTTTACTTCCAAAGTGTAATAAATCTTTGCTCTCTCACAGCAGGGAGTTCACATTACAAGGCTGCAATTTTTTTTGCCCATCAACTGGGCTTTTGGTGGAAATGACGCACCACCAGCAGCATGATGTCCGCAAGAGTGGCAACGAGGTGGGGGGGGGGGGGGCGGGAACAAGAAGATGACAAGTTGTTATTCTATTGGTATGTACTGTCTCTTTATAGTGTTTTAAAGATTGTTCTTTCAAGTTCGCCTTAGAACGTAGCATTTTATTTCCAAAGTGTAGTAAATCTTTGCTCTCTCACAGCAGGGAGTTCACATTACAAGGCTGCAATTTTTATTTGCCCATCAACTGGGCTTTTGGTGGAAATGAAGCACCACCAGCAGCATGATGTCCGCTAGAGTGGCAACGAGGTGGGGTGGGGGCCGGGAACAAGAAGATGACAAGTTGTTATTCTATTGGTATGTACTGTCTCTTTATAGTGTTTTAAAGATTGTTCTTTCAAGTTTGCCTTAGAACGTAGCATTTTATTTCCAAAGTGTAGTAAATCTTTGCTCTCTCACAGCAGGGAGTTCACATTACAAGGCTGCAATTTTTATTTGCCCATCAACTGGGCTTTTGGTGGAAATGACGCACCACCAGCAGCATGATGTCCGCAAGAGTGGCAACGAGGGGGGGGGGGGGGCGGGAACAAGAAGATGACAAGTTGTTATTCTATTGGTATGTACTGTCTCTTTATAGTGTTTTAAAGATTGTTCTTTCAAGTTCGCCTTAGAACGTAGCATTTTATTTCCAAAGGGTAATAAATCTTTGCTCTCTCACAGCAGGGAGTTCACATTACAAGGCTGCAATTTTTATTTGCCCATCAACTGGGCTTTTGGTGGAAATGACACACCACCAGCAGCATGATGTCTGCATGAGTGGCAACGAGGGGGGGGGGGGGGCCGGGAACAAGAAGATGACAAGTTGTTATTCTATTGGTATGTACTGTCTCTTTATAGTGTTTTAAAGATTGTTCTTTCAAGTTCGCCTTAGAACGTAGCATTTTATTTCCAAAGTGTAGTAAATCTTTGCTGTCTCACAGCAGGGTGTTCACATTACAAGGCTGCAATTTTTATTTGCCCATCAACTGGGCTTTTGGTGGAAATGACGCACCACCAGCAGCATGATGTCCGCAAGAGTGGCAACGAGGTGGGTGGGGGGGGGGGGGGGGCCGGGAACAAGAAGATGACAAGTTGTTATTCTATTGGTATGTACTGTCTCTTTATAGTGTTTTAAAGATTGTTCTTTCAAGTTCGCCTTAGAACGTAGCATTATATTTCCAAAGTGTAGTAAATATTTGCTGTCTCACAGCAGGGTGTTCACATCACAAGGCTGCAATTTCTGTTTGCCCATCAACTGGGCTTTTGGTAGAAATGACGCACCACCAGCAGCATGATGTCCGCAAGAGTGGCAACGAGGTGGGGGGGGGGGGGGCGGGAACAAGAAGATGACAAGTTGTTATTCTATTGGTATGTACTGTCTCTTTATAGTGTTTTAAAGATTGTTCTTTCAAGTTCGCCTTAGAACGTAGCATTTTATTTCCAAAGTGTAATAAATCTTTGCTCTCTCACAGTAGGGAGTTCACATTACAAGGCTGCAATTTTTATTTGTCCATCAACTGGGCTTTTGGTGGAAATGACACACCACCAGCAGCATGATGTCCGCATGAGTGGAAACGAGGTGGAGGGGGGGGGGGGGGGGGGGGGCGGGAACAAGAAGATGACAAGTTGTTATTCTATTGGAATGTACTGTGTCTTTGTAGTGTTTTAAAGATTGTTCTTTCAAGTTCGCCTTAGAACGTAGCATTTTATTTCCAAAGTGTAGCAAATCTTTGCTGTCTCACAGCAGGGTGTTCACATTACAAGGCTGCAATTTTTATTTGCCCATCAACTGGGCTTTTGGTGGAAATGACGCACCACCAGCAGCATGATGTCCGCAAGAGTGGCAACGAGGTGGGTGGGGGGAGGGGGGGGGGCCGGGAACAAGAAGATGACAAGTTGTTATTCTATTGGTATGTACTGTCTCTTTATAGTGTTTTAAAGATTGTTCTTTCAAGTTCGCCTTAGAACGTAGCATTATATTTCCAAAGTGTAGTAAATCTTTCCTGTCTCACAGCAGGGTGTTCACATCACAAGGCTGCAATTTTTGTTTGCCCATCAACTGGGCTTTTGGTGGAAATGACGCACCACCAGCAGCATGATGTCCGCAAGAGTGGCAACGAGGGGGGGGGGGGGGCGGGAACAAGAAGATGACAAGTTGTTATTCTATTGGTATGTACTGTCCCTTTATAGTGTTTTAAAGATTGTTCTTTCAAGTTCGCCTTAGAACGTAGCATTTTATTTCCAAAGTGTAATAAATCTTTGCTCTCTCACAGTAGGGAGTTCACATTACAAGGCTGCAATTTTTATTTGTCCATCAACTGGGCTTTTGGTGGAAATGACACACCACCAGCAGCATGATGTCCGCATGAGTGGAAACTAGGTGGGGGGGGGGGGGGGGGGGGCGGGAACAAGAAGATGACAAGTTGTTATTCTATTGGTATGTACTGTCTCTTTATAGTGTTTTAAAGATTGTTCTTTCAAGTTCGCCTTAGAACGTAGCATTTTATTTCCAAAGTGTAGCAAATCTTTGCTGTCTAACAGCAGGGTGTTCACATTACAAGGCTGCAATTTTTATTTGCCCATCAACTGGGCTTTTGGTGGAAATGACGCACCACCAGCAGCATGATGTCCGCAAGAGTGGCAACGAGGTGGGGAGGGGGCCGGGAACAAGAAGATGACAAGTTGTTATTCTATTGGTATGTACTGTCTCTTTATAGTGTTTTAAAGATTGTTCTTTCAAGTTCGCCTTAGAACGTAGCATTTTATTTCCAAAGTGTAATATATCTTTGCTCTCTCACAGCAGGGAGTTCACATTACAAGTCTGCAATTTTTATTTGCCCATCAACTGGGCTTTTGGTGGAAATGACACACCACCAGCAGCATGATGTCTGCATGAGTGGCAACGAGGGGGGGGGGGGGGGGCCGGGAACAAGAAGATGGCAAGTTGTTATTCTATTGGTATGTACTGTCTCTTTATAGTGTTTTAAAGATTGTTCTTTCAAGTTCGCCTTAGAACGTAGCATTTTATTTCCAAAGTGTAGTAAATCTTTGCTGTCTCACAGCAGGGTGTTCACATTACAAGGCTGCAATTTTTATTTGCCCATCAACTGGGCTTTTGGTGGAAATGATGCACCAACAGCAGCATGATGTCGGCAAGAGTGGTAACGAGGGGGGGGGGGGCGGGAACAAGAAGATGACAAGTTGTTATTCTATTGGTATGTACTGTCTCTTTATAGTGTTTTAAAGATTGTTCTTTCAAGTTCGCCTTAGAACGTAGCATTTTGTTTCCAAAGTGTAGTAAATCTTTGCTGTCTCACAGCAGGGTGTTCACATTACAAGGCTGCAATTTTTATTTGCCCATCAACTGGGCTTTTGGTGGAAATGACGCACCACCAGCAGCATTATGTCCGCAAGAGTGGCAACGAGGTGGGGGGGGGGGGCGGAACAAGAAGATGACAAGTTGTTATTCTATTGGTATGTACTGTCTCTTTATAGTGTTTTAAAGATTGTTCTTTCAAGTTCGCCTTAGAACGTAGCATTTTATTTCCAAAGTGTAATAAATCTTTGCTCTCTCACAGTAGGGAGTTCACATTACAAGGCTGCAATTTTTATTTGTCCATCAACTGGGCTTTTGGTGGAAATGACACACCACCAGCAGCATGATGTCCGCATGAGTGGAAACGAGGTGGGGGGGGGGGGGGGGGGCGGGAACAAGAAGATGACAAGTTGTTATTCTATTGGTATGTACTGTCTCTTTATAGTGTTTTAAAGATTGTTCTTTCAAGTTCGCCTTAGAACGTAGCATTTTATTTCCAAAGTGTAGCAAATCTTTGCTGTCTCACAGCAGGGTGTTCACATTACAAGGCTGCAATTTTTATTTGCCCATCAACTGGGCTTTTGGTGGAAATGACGCACCACCAGCAGCATGATGTCCGCAAGAGTGGCAACGAGGTGGGGAGGGGGGCCGGGAACAAGAAGATGACAAGTTGTTATTCTATTGGTATGTACTGTCTCTTTATAGTGTTTTAAAGATTGTTCTTTCAAGTTCGCCTTAGAACGTAGCATTTTATTTCCAAAGTGTAATATATCTTTGCTCTCTCACAGCAGGGAGTTCACATTACAAGTCTGCAATTTTTATTTGCCCATCAACTGGGCTTTTGGTGGAAATGACACACCACCAGCAGCATGATGTCTGCATGAGTGGCAACGAGGGGGGGGGGGGGGCCGGGAACAAGAAGATGACAAGTTGTTATTCTATTGGTATGTACTGTCTCTTTATAGTGTTTTAAAGATTGTTCTTTCAAGTTCGCCTTAGAACGTAGCATTTTATTTCCAAAGTGTAGTAAATCTTTGCTGTCTCACAGCAGGGTGTTCACATTACAAGGCTGCAATTTTTATTTGCCCATCAACTGGGCTTTTGGTGGAAATGATGCACCAACAGCAGCATGATGTCGGCAAGAGTGGTAACGAGGGGGGGGGGGGGGGGGGGCGGGAACAAGAAGATGACAAGTTGTTATTCTATTGGTATGTACTGTCTCTTTATAGTGTTTTAAAGATTGTTCTTTCAAGTTCGCCTTAGAACGTAGCATTTTGTTTCCAAAGTGTAGTAAATCTTTGCTGTCTCACAGCAGGGTGTTCACATTGCAAGGCTGCAATTTTTATTTGCCCATCAACTGGGCTTTTGGTGGAAATGACGCACCACCAGCAGCATTATGTCCGCAAGAGTGGCAACGAGGTGGGGGGGGGGGGGGCGGAACAAGAAGATGACAAGTTGTTATTCTATTGGTATGTACTGTCTCTTTATAGTGTTTTAAAGATTGTTCTTTCAAGTTCGCCTTAGAACGTAGCATTTTATTTCCAAAGTGTAGTAAATCTTTGCTCTTTCACAGCAGGGTGTTTACATTACAAGGCTGCAATTTTTATATGCCCATCAACTGGGCTTTAGGTGGAAATGACGCACCACCAGCAGAATGATGTCCGCAAGAGTGGCCACGAGGGGGGGGGCCGGGAACAAGAAGAGGACAAGTTGTTATTCTATTGGTATGTACTGTCTCTTTATAGTGTTTTAAAGATTGTTCTTTCAAGTTCGCCTTAGAACGTAGCATTTTATTTCCAAAGTGTAGTAAATCTTTGCTCTTTCACAGCAGGGTGTTTACATTACAAGGCTGCAATTTTTATATGCCCATCAACTGGGCCTTTGGTGGAAATGACGCACCACCAGCAGCATGATGTCCGTAAGAGTGGCAACGAGGGGGGGGGGGGGGGGGCGGGAACAAGAAGATGACAAGTTGTTATTCTATTGGTATGTACTGTCTCTTTATAGTGTTTTAAAGATTGTTCTTTCAAGTTCGCCTTAGAACGTAGCATTTTATTTCCAAAGTGTAGTAAATCTTTGCTCTCTCACAGCAGGGAGTTCACATTACAAGGCTGCAATTTTTATTTGCCCATCAACTGGGCTTTTGGTGGAAATGACGCACCACCAGCAGCAAGATGTCCGCAAGAGTGGCAACGAGGTGGGGGGGGGGGGCCGGGAACAAGAAGATGACAAGTTGTTATTCTATTGGTATGTACTGTCTCTTTATAGTGTTTTAAAGATTGTTCTTTCAAGTTCGCCTTAGAACGTAGCATTTTATTTCCAAAGTGTAGTAAATCTTTGCTCTCTCACAGCAGGGAGTTCACATTACAAGGCTGCAATTTTTATTTGCCCATCAACTGGGCTTTTGGTGGAAATGACGCACCACCAGCAGCATGATGTCCGCAAGTGTGGCAGCGAAGTGGGGGGGGGGGGGGGGGCCGGGAACAAGAAGATGACAAGTTGTTATTCTATTGGTATGTACTGTCTCTTTATAGTGTTTTAAAGATTGTTCTTTCAAGTTCGCCTTAGAACGTAGCATTTTATTTCCAAAGTGTAGTAAATCTTTGCGCCCTCACAGCAGGGAGTTCACTTTACAAGGCTGCAATTTTTATTAGCCCATCAACTGGGCTTTTGGTGGAAATGACGCATCACCAGCAGCATGATGTCCGCAAGAGTGGCAACGAGATGGGAAGGGGGGGCGGCA
Source organism: Schistocerca cancellata (assembly GCF_023864275.1). NCBI lineage: Eukaryota > Metazoa > Arthropoda > Insecta > Orthoptera > Acrididae > Schistocerca > Schistocerca cancellata. Next base: position 29,515,271 of record NC_064637.1, on the reverse strand, counting down.
ACAAGAAGATGACAAGTTGTTATTCTATTGGTATGTACTGTCTCTTTATAGTGTTTTAAAGATTGTTCTTTCAAGTTCGCCTTAGAACGTAGCATTTTATTTCCAAAGTGTAGTAAATCTTTGCGCCCTCACAGCAGGGAGTTCACATTACAAGGCTGCAATTTTTATTTGCCCATCAACTGGGCCTTTGGTGGAAATGACGCACCACCAGCAGCATGATGTCCACAAGAGTGGCAACGAGGTGGGGGGGGGGGGGGCCGGGAACAAGAAGATGACAAGTTGTTATTCTATTGGTATGTAATGTCTCTTTATAGTGTTTTAAAGATTGTTCTTTCAAGTTCGCCTTAGAACGTAGCCTTTTATTTCCAAAGTGTAGTAAATCTTTGCTCTCTTACAGCAGGGAGTTCACATTACAAGGCTGCAATTTTTATTTGCCCATCAACTGGGCTTTTGGTGGAAATGACGCACCACCAGCAGCATGATGTCCGTAAGAGTGGTAACGAGGGGGGGGGGGGGGGCCGGGAACAAGAAAATGACAAGTTGTTATTCTATTGGTATGTACTGTCTCTTTATAGTGTTTTAAAGATTGTTCTTTCAAGTTCGCCTTAGAACGTAGCATTTTATTTCCAAAGTGTAGTAAATCTTTGCTCTCTCACAGCAGGGAGTTCACATTACAAGGCTGCAATTTTTATTTGCCCATCAACTGGGCTTTTGGTGGAAATGACGCACCACTAGCAGCATGATGTCCGCAAGAGTGTCAACGAGGGGGGGGGGGGGGGGGCCGGGAACAAGAAGATGACAAGTTGTTATTCTATTGGTATGTACTGTCTCTTTATAGTGTTTTAAAGATTGTTCTTTCAAGTTCGCATTAGAACGTAAGAATTTATTTCGAAAGTGTAGTAAATCTTTGCTCTCTCACAGCAGGGAGTTCACATTACAAGGCTGCAATTTTTATTTGCCCATCAACTGGGCTTTTGGTGGAAATGACGCACCACCAGCAGCATGATGTCCGCAAGAGTGGCAACGAGGGGGGGGGGGGGGGCGGGAACAAGAAGATGACAAGTTGTTATTCTATTGGAATGTACTGTCTCTTTATAGTGTTTTAAAGATTGTTCTTTCAAGTTCGCCTTAGAACGTAGCATTTTATTTCCAAAGTGTAGTAAATCTTTGCTCTTTCACAGCAGGGAGTTCACATTACAAGGCTGCAATTTTTTTTGCCCATCAACTGGGCATTTGGTGGAAATGACGCACCACCAGCAGCATGATGTCCGCAAGAGTGGCAACGTGTGGTGGGAGGCGGGAACAAGAAGATGACAAGTTGTTATTCTATTGGTATGTACTGTCTCTTTATAGTGTTTTAAAGATTGTTCTTTCAAGTTCGCCTTAGAACGTAGCATTTTATTTCCAAAGTGTAGTAAATCTTTGCTGTCTCACAGCAGGGTGTTCACATTACAAGGCTGCAATTTTTATTTGCCCATCAACTGGGCTTTTGGTGGAAATGACGCACCACCAGCAACATGATGTCCACAAGAGTGGCAACGAGGTGGGGGGGGGGGGGGGGGGGCGGAACAAGAAGATGACAAGTTGTTATTCTATTGGTATGTACTGTCTCTTTATAGTGTTTTAAAGATTGTTCTTTCAAGTTCGCCTTAGAACGTAGCATTTTATTTCCAAAGTGTAGTAAATCTTTGCTGTCTCACAGCAGGGTGTTTACATTACAAGGCTGCAATTTTTATTTGCCCATCAACTGGGCTTTTGGTGGAAATGACGCACCACCAGCAGCATTATGTCCGCAAGAGTGGCAACGAGGTGGGGGGGGGGGGGGCGGAACAAGAAGATGACAAGTTGTTATTCTATTGGTATGTACTGTCTCTTTATAGTGTTTTAAAGATTGTTCTTTCAAGTTCGCCTTAGAACGTAGCATTTTATTTCCAAAGTGTAGTAAATCTTTGCTCCCTCACAGCAGGGAGTTCACATTACAAGGCTGCAATTTTTATTTACCCATCAACTGGGCTTTTGGTGGAAATGACGCACCACCAGCAGCATGATGTCCGCAAGAGTGGCAACGAGATGGGAAGGGGGGGCGGGAACAAGAAGATGACAAGTTGTTATTCTATTGGTATGTACTGTCTCTTTATAGTGTTTAAAGATTGTTCTTTCAAGTTCGCCTTAGAACGTAGCATTTTATTTCCAAAGAGTAGTAAATCTTTGCTCTCTCACAGCAGGGAGTTCACATTACAAGGCTGCAATTTTTATTTGCCCATCAACTGGGCTTTTGGTGGAAATGACGCACCACCAGCAGCATGATGTCCGCAAGAGTAGCAACGAGGTGGGGGGGGGGGGGGGGGGGCGGGAACAAGAAGATGACAAGTTGTTATTCTATTGGTATGTACTGTCTCTTTATAGTGTTTTAAAGATTGTTCTTTCAAGTTCGCCTTAGAACGTAGCATTTTATTTCCAAAGTGTAGTAAATCTTTGCTCTCTCATAGCAGGGAGTTCACATTACAGGGCTGCAATTTTTATTTGCCCATCAACTGGGCTTTTGGTGGAAATGACGCACCACCAGCAGCATGATGTCCGCAAGTGTGGCAATGAGGTGGGGGGGGGGGGGGGGCTGGAACAAGAAGATGACAAGTTGTTAATCTATTGGTATGTACTGTCTCTTTATAGTGTTTTAAAGATTGTTCTTTCAAGTTCGCCTTAGAACGTAGCAATTTATTTCCAAAGTGTAGTAAATCTTTGCTCCCTCACAGCAGGGAGTTCACATTACAAGGCTGCAATTTTTATTTGCCCATCAACTGGGCTTTTGGTGGAAATGACGCACCACCAGCAGCATGATGTCCGCAAGAGTGGCAACGAGATGGGAAGGGGGGGCGGGAACAAGAAGATGACAAGTTGTTATTCTATTGGTATGTATTGTCTCTTTATAGTGTTTTAAAGATTGTTCTTTCAAGTTCGCCTTAGAACGTAGCATTTTATTTCCAAAGTGTAGTAAATCTTTGCTCTCTCACAGCAGGGAGTTCACATTACAAGGCTGCAATTTTTATTTGCCCATCAACTGGGCTTTTGGTGGAAATGACGCACCACCAGCAGCATGACGTCCGCAAGAGTGGCAACGAGGTGGGGGGGGGGGGGCGGGAACAAGAAGATGACAAATTGTTATTCTATTGGTATGTACTGTCTCTTTATAGTGTTTTAAAGATTGTTCTTTCAAGTTCGCCTTAGAACGTAGCATTTTATTTCCAAAGTGTAGTAAATCTTTGCTCTCTCACAGCAGGGAGTTCACATTACAAGGCTGCAATTTTTATTTGCCCATCAACTGGGCTTTTGGTGGAAATGACGCACCACTAGCAGCATGATGTCCGCAAGAGTGGCAACGAGGTGGGGGGGGGGGGGGAGCCGGGAACAAGAAGATGACAAGTTGTTATTCTATTGGTATGTACTGTCTCTTTATAGTGTTTTAATGATTGTTCTTTCAAGTTCGCATTAGAACGTTACAATTTATTTCGAAAGTGTAGTAAATCTTTGCTCTCTCACAGCAGGGAGTTCACATTACAAGGCTGCAATTTTTATTTGCCCATCAACTGGGCTTTTGGTGGAAATGACGCACCATCAGCAGCATGATGTCCGCAAGAGTGGCAACGAGGTGGGGGGGGGGGGGCGGGAACAAGAAGATGACAAGTTGTTATTCTATTGGTATGTACTGTCTCTTTATAGTGTTTTAAAGATTATTCTTTCAAGTTCGCCTTAGAACGTAGCATTTTATTTCCAAAGTGTAGTAAATCTTTGCTCTCTCACAGCAGGGAGTTCACATTACAAGGCTGCAATTTTTATTTGCCCATCAACTGGGCTTATGGTGGAAATGACGCACCACCAGCAGCATGATGTCCGCAAGAGTGGCAACGACGTGGGGGGGGGGGGGCGGGAACAAGAAGTTGACAAGTTGTTATTCTATTGGTATGTACTGTCTCTTTATAGTGTTTTGAAGATTGTTCTTTCAAGTTCGCCTTAGAACGTAGCATTTTATTTCCAAAGTGTAGTAAATTTTTGCTCTCTCACAGCAGGGAGTTCACATTACAAGGCTGCAATTTTTATTTGCCCATCAACTGGACTTTTGGTGGAAATGACGCACCACCAGCAGCATGATGTCCGCAAGAGTGGCAACGAGGTGGGGGGGGGGGGGGCCGGGAACAAGATGATGACAAGTTGTTATTCTATTGGTATGTACTGTCTCTTTATAGTGTTTTAAAGATTGTTCTTTCAAGTTCGCCTTAGAACGTAGCATTTTATTTCCAAAGTGTAGTAAATCTTTGCTCTCTCACAGCAGGGAGTTCACATTACAAGGCTGCAATTTTTATTTGCCCATCAACTGGGCTTTTGGTGGAAATGACGCACCACCAGCAGCATGATGTCTGCAAGAGTGGCAACGAGGTGGGGGGGGGGGGGCCGGGAAAAAGAAGATGACAAGTTGTTATTCTATTGGTATGTACTGTCTCTATATAGTGTTTTAAAGATTGTTCTTTCAAGTTCGCCTTAGAACGTAGCATTTTATTTCCAAAGTGTAGTAAATCTTTGCTATCTCACAGCAGGGAGTTCACATTACAAGGCTGCAATTTTTATTTGCCCATCAACTGGGCTTTTGGTGGACATGACGCACCACCAGCAGCATGATGTCCGCACGAGTGGCAACGATGGGGGGGGGGGGGGGCCGGGAACAAGATGATGACAAGTTGTTATTCTATTGGTATGTACTGTCTCTTTATAGTGTTTTAAAGATTGTTCTTTCAAGTTCGCCTTAGAACGTAGCATTTTATTTCCAAAGTGTAGTAAATCTTTGCTCTCTCACAGCAGGGAGTTCACATTACAAGGCTGCAATTTTTATTTGCCCATCAACTGGGCTTTTGGTGGAAATGACGCACCACTAGCAGCATGATGTCCGCAAGTGTGGCTACGAGGGGGGGGGGGGGGGCCGGGAACAAGAAGATGACAAGTTGTTATTCTATTGGTATGTACTGTCTCTTTATAGTGTTTTAAAGATTGTTCTTTCAAGTTCGCCTTAGAACGTAGCATTTTATTTCCAAAGTGTAGTAAATCTTTGCTCTCTCACAGCAGGGTGTTCACATTACAAGGCTGCAATTTTTATTTGCCCATCAACTGGGCTTTTGGTGGAAATGACGCACCACCAGCAGCATGATATCCGCAAGAGTGGCAACGTGGGGGGGGGCGGGAACAAGAAGATGACAAGTTGTTATTCTATTGGTATGTACTGTCTCTTTATAGTGTTTTAAAGATTGTTCTTTCAAGTTCGCCTTAGAACGTAGCATTTTATTTCCAAAGTGTAGTAAATCTTTGCTCTCTCACAGCAGGGAATTCACATTACAGGGCTGCAATTTTTTTTGCCCATCAACTGTGCTTTTGGTGGAAATGACGCACCACCAGCAGCATGATGTCCGCAAGAGTGGCAACGAGGGGGGGGGGGGGGGGCGGGAACAAGAAGATGACAAGTTGTTATTCTATTGGTATGTACTGTCTCTTTATAGTGTTTTAAAGATTGTTCTTTCAAGTTCGCCTTAGAACGTAGCATTTTATTTCCAAAGTGTAGTAAATCTTTGCTCCCTCACAGCAGGGTGTTCACATTACAAGGCTGCAATTTTTATTTGCCCATCAACTGGGCTTTTGGTGGAAATGATGCACCACCAGCAGCATGATGTCCGCAAGATTGGCAACGAGATGGCGGGGAGGGGGGGCGGGAACAAGAAGATGACAAGTTGTTATTCTATTGGTATGTACTGTCACTTTATAGTGTTTTAAAGATTGTTCTTTCAAGTTCGCCTTAGAACGTAGCATTTTATTTCCAAAGTGTAGTAAATCTTTGCTCCCTCACAGCAGGGTGTTCACATCACAAGGCTGCAATTTTTATTTGCCCATCAACTGGGCTTTTGGTGGAAATGACGCACCACCAGCAGCATGATGTCCGCAAGAGTGGCAACGAGGGGGGGGGGGGCCGGGAACAAGAAGATGACAAGTTGTTATTCTATTGGTATGTACTGTCTCTTTATAGTGTTTTAAAGATTGTTCTTTCAAGTTCGCCTTAGAACGTAGCATTTTATTTCCAAAGTGTAGTAAATCTTTGCTCCCTCACAGCAGGGTGTTCACATTACAAGGCTGCAATTTTTATTTGCCCATCAACTGGGCTTTTGGTGGAAATGACGCACCACCAGCAGCATGATGTCCGCAAGAGTGGCAACGAGGGGGGGGGGGGGCCGGGAACAAGAAGATGACAAGTTGTTATTCTATTGGTATGTACTGTCTCTTTATAGTGTTTTAAAGATTGTTCTTTCAAGTTCGCATTAGAACGTAGCATTTTATTTCCAAAGTGTAGTAAATCTGTGCTCTCTCACAGCAGGGTGTTCACATTACAAGGCTGCAATTTTTATTTGCTCATCAACTGGGCTTTTGGTGGAAATGACGCACCACCAGCAGCATGATGTCCGCAAGAGTGGCAGCGTGGGGGGTGGGGGGGCCGGGAACAAGAAGATGACAAGTTGTTATTCTATTGGTATGTACTGTCACTTTATAGTGTTTTAAAGATTGTTCTTTCAAGTTCGCCTTAGAACGTAGCATTTTATTTCCAAAGTGTAGTAAATCTTTGCTCTCTCACAGCAGGGAGTTGACATTACAAGGCTGCAATTTTTATTTGCCCATCAACTGGGCTTTTGGTGGAAATGACGCACCACCAGCAGCATGATGTCCGCAAGAGTGACAACGGGGTGGGGGGGGGGGCCGGGAACAAGAAGATGACAAGTTGTTATTCTATTGGTATGTACTGTCTCTTTATAGTGTTTTAAAGATTGTTCTTTCAAGTTCGCCTTAGAACGTAGCATTTTATTTCCAAAGTGTAGTAAATCTTTGCTCCTTCACAGCAGGGAGTTCAGATTACATGGCTGCAATTTTTATTTGCCAATCAACTGGGCTTTTGTCGGAAATGACGCACCACCAGCAGCATGATGTCCGCATGAGTGGCAACGTGGCGCGAGGGGGGGGGGGGGGGGGGCGGGAGCAAGAAGATGACAAGTTGTTATTCTATTGGTATGTACTGTCTCTTTATAGTGTTTTAAAGATTGTTCTTTCAAGTTCGCCTTAGAACGTAGCATTTTATTTCCAAAGTGTAGTAAATCTTTGCTCTCTCACAGCAGGGAGTTCACATTACAAGGCTGCAATTATTTTTGCCCATCAACTGGGCTTTTGGTGGAAATGACGCACCACCAGCAGCATGATGTCCGCAAGGGTGGCAACGAGATGGAGGGGGGGGCCGGGAACAAGAAGATGACAAGTTGTTATTCTATTGGTATGTACTGTCTCTTTATAGTGTTTTAAAGATTGTTCTTTCAAGTTCGCCTTAGAACGTAGCATTTTATTTCCAAAGTGTAGTAAATCTTTGCTCTCTCACAGCAGGGAGTTCACATTACAGGGATGCAATTTTTTTTGCCCATCAACTGTGCTTTTGGTGGAAATGATGCACCACCAGCAGCATGATGTCCGCAAGAGTGGCAACGAGGGGGGGGGGGGGCGGGAACAAGAAGATGACAAGTTGTTATTCTATTGGTATGTACTGTCTCTGTATAGTGTTTTAAAGATTGTTCTTTCAAGTTCGCCTTAGAACGTAGCATTTTATTTCCAAAGTGTAGTAAATCTTTGCTCCCTCACAGCAGGGTGTTCACATCACAAGGCTGCAATTTTAATTGCCCATCAACTGGGCTTTTGGTGGAAATGACGCACCACCAGCAGCATGATGTCCGCAAGAGTGGCAACGAGATGGGGGGGAGGGGGGGCGGGAACAAGAAGATGACAAGTTGTTATTCTATTGGTATGTACTGTCTCTTTATAGTGTTTTAAAGATTGTTCTTTCAAGTTCGCCTTAGAACGTAGCATTTTATTTCCAAAGTGTAGTAAATCTTTGCTCTCTCACAGCAGGGAGTTCACATTACAAGGCTGCAATTTTTATTTGCCCATCAACTGGGCTTTTGGTGGAAATGACGCACCAGCAGCAGCATGATGTCCGCAAGAGTGGCAGCGTGGGGGGGGGGGGGGGGGGGGGGGGCCGGGAACAAGAAGATGACAAGTTGTTATTCTATTGGTATGTACTGTCACTTTATAGTGTTTTAAAGATTGTTCTTTCAAGTTCGCCTTAGAACGTTGCATTTTATTATTTTATTTCCAAAGTGTAGTAAATCTTTGCTCTCTCACAGCAGGGAGTTGACATTACAAGGCTGCAATTTTTATTTGCCCATCAACTGGGCTTTTGGTGGAAATGACGCACCACCAGCAGCATGATGTCCGCAAGAGTGACAACGGGGTGGGGGGCGGGGGCCGGGAACAAGAAGATGACAAGTTGTTATTCTATTGGTATGTACTGTCTCTTTATAGTGTTTTAAAGATTGTTCTTTCAAGTTCGCCTTAGAACGTAGCATTTTATTTCCAAAGTGTAGTAAATCTTTGCTCCCTCACAGCAGGGAGTTCAGATTACATGGCTGCAATTTTTATTTGCCAATCAACTGGGCTTTTGGTGGAAATGACGCACCACCAGCAGCATGATGTCCGCAAGAGTGGCAACGTGGCGGGGGGGGGGGGGTGGGGGGGGACGGGAGCAAGAAGATGACAAGTTGTTATTCTATTGGTATGTACTGTCTCTTTATAGTGTTTTAAAGATTGTTCTTTCAAGTTCGCCTTAGAACGTAGCATTTTATTTCCAAAGTGTAGTAAATCTTTGCTCTCTCACAGCAGGGAGTTCACATTACAAGGCTGCAATTTTTGTTTGCCCATCAACTGGGCTTTTGGTGGAAATGACGCACCACCAGCAGCATGACGTCCGCAAGAGTGTCAACGAGGTGGGGGGGGGGGGGCGGGAACAAGAAGATGACAAGTTGTTATTCTATTGGTATGTACTGTCTCTTTATAGTGTTTTGAAGATTGTTCTTTCAAGTTCGCCTTAGAACGTAGCATTTTATTTCCAAAGTGTAGTAAATCTTTGCTCCCTCACACCAGGGAGTTCACATTACAAGGCTGCAATTTTTATTTGCCATTCAACTGGGCTTTTGGTGGAAATGACGCACCACCAGCAGCATGATGTCCGCAAGAGTGGCAACGAGGTGGGGGGGGGGGGGGGCCGGGAACTAGAAGATGACAAGTTGTTATTCTATTGGTATGTACTGTCTCTTTATAGTGTTTTAAAGATTGTTCTTTCAAGTTCGCCTTAGAACGTAGCATTTTATTTCCAAAGTGTAGTAAATCTTTGCTCTCTCACAGCAGGGAGTTCACATTACAAGGCTGCAATTTTTATTTGCCAATCAACTGGGCTTTTGGTGGAAATGACGCACAACCAGCAGCATGATGTCCGCAAGAGTGGCAACGAGGTGGGGGGGGGGGGCCGGGAACAAGCAGATGACAAGTTGTTATTCTATTGGTATGTACTGTCTCTTTATAGTGTTTTGAAGATTGTTCTTTCAAGTTCGCCTTAGAACGTAGCATTTTATTTCCAAAGTATAGTAAATCTTTGCTCTCTCACAGCAGGGAGTTCACATTACAAGGCTGCAATTTTTATTTGCCCATCAACTGGGCTTTTGGTGGAAATGACGCACCACCAGCAGCATGATGTCCGCAAGAGTGGCAACGAGGTGGGGGGGGGGGCCGGGAACAAGAAGATGACAAGTTGTTATTCTATTGGTATGTACTGTCTGTTTATAGTGTTTTAAAGATTGTTCTTTCAAGTTTGCCTTAGAACATATCATTTTATTTCCAAAGTGTAGTAAATCTTTGCTCTCTCACAGCAGGGTGTTCACATTACAAGGCTGCAATTTTTATTTGCCCATCAACTGGGCTTTTGGTGGAAATGACACACCACCAGCAGCATGATGTCCGCATGAGTGGCAACGAGGTGGGGGGGGGGGGGGGGGCGTGAACAAGAAGATGACAAGTTGTTATTCTATTGGTATGTACTGTCTCTTTATAGTGTTTTAAAGATTGTTCTTTCAAGTTCGCCTTAGAACGTAGCATTTTATTTCCAAAGTGTAGTAAATCTTTGCTGTCTCACAGCAGGGTGTTCACATTACAAGGCTGCAATTTTTATTTGCCCATCAACTGGGCTTTTGGTGGAAATGACGCACCACCAGCAGCATGATGTCCGCAAGAGTGGCAACGTGGTGGGGGGGGGGGGCGGGAACAAGAAGATGACAAGTTGTTATTCTATTGGTATGTACTGTCTCTTTATAGTGTTTTAAAGATTGTTCTTTAAAGTTTGCCTTAGAACGTATCATTTTATTTCCAAAGTGTAGTAAATCTTTGCCCTCTCACAGCAGGGTGTTCACATTACAAGGCTGCAATTTTTATTTGCCCATCAACTGGGCTTTTGGTGGAAATGACGCACCACCAGCAGCATGATATCCACAAGAGTGGCAACGAGGTAGGGGGGGGGGGGGGGGTGGGGGAAACAAGAAGATGACAAGTTGTTATTCTATTGGTATGTACTGTCACTTTATAGTGTTTTAAAGATTGTTCTTTCAAGTTCGCCTTAGAACGTAGCATTTTATTTCCAAAGTGTAGTAAATCTTTGCTCTCTCACAGCAGGGAGTTCACATTACAAGGCTGCAATTTTTTTTGCCCATCAACTGGGCTTTTGGTGGAAATGACGCACCACCAGCAGCATGATGTCCGCAAGGGTGGCAACGAGATGGAGGGGGGGGCCGGGAACAAGAAGATGACAAGTTGTTATTCTATTGGTATGTACTGTCTCTTTATAGTGTTTTAAAGATTGTTCTTTCAAGTACGCCTTAGAACGTAGCATTTTATTTTCAAAGTGTAGTAAATCTTTGCTCTCTCACAGCAGGGAGTTCACATTACAGGGCTGCAATTTTTTTTGCCCATCAACTGTGCTTTTGGTGGAAATGATGCACCACCTGCAGCATGATGTCCGCAAGAGTGGCAACCAGGTGGGGGGGGGGGGGGGGGGGCCGGGAACAAGAAGATGACAAGTTGTTATTCTATTGGTATGTACTGTCTCTTTATAGTGTTTTAAAGATTGTTCTTTCAAGTTCGCCTTAGAACGTAGCATTTTATTTCCAAAGTGTAGTAAATCTTTGCTCCCTCACAGCAGGGTGTTCACATTACAAGGCTGCAATTTTTATTTGCCCATCAACTGGGCTTTTGGTGGAAATGACGCACCACCAGCAGCATGATGTCCGCAAGAGTGGCAACGAGGTGGGTGGGGGGGGGGGGGGGGGGCCGGGAACAAGAAGATGACAAGTTGTTATTCTATTGGTATGTACTGTCACTTTATAGTGTTTTAAAGATTGTTCTTTCAAGTTCGCCTTAGAACGTAGCATTTTATTTCCAAAGTGTAGTAAATCTTTGCTCTCTCACAGCAGGGAGTTCACATTACAAGGCTGCAATTTTTTTTGCCCATCAACTGGGCTTTTGGTGGAAATGACGCACCACCAGCAGCATGATGTCCGCAAGGGTGGCAACGAGATGGAGGGGGGGGCCGGGAACAAGAAGATGACAAGTTGTTATTCTATTGGTATGTACTGTCTCTTTATAGTGTTTTAAAGATTGTTCTTTCAAGTACGCCTTAGAACGTAGCATTTTATTTTCAAAGTGTAGTAAATCTTTGCTCTCTCACAGCAGGGAGTTCACATTAGAAGGCTGCAATTTTTATTTGCCTATCAACTGGGCTTTTGGTGGAAATGACGCACCACCAGCAGCATGATGTCCGCAAGAGTGGCAACGAGGGGGGGGGGGGGGCCGGGAACAAGAAGATGACAAGTTGTTAGTTGTTATTCTATTGGTATGTACTGTCTCTTTATAGTGTTTTAAAGATTGTTCTTTCAAGTTCGCCTTAGAACGTAGCATTTTATTTCCAAAGTGTAGTAAATCTTTGCTCTCTCACAGCAGGGTGTTCACATTACAAGGCTGCAATTTTTATTTGCTCATCAACTGGGCTTTTGGTGGAAATGACGCACCACCAGCAGCATGATGTCCGCAAGAGTGGCCACGAGGGGGGGGGCCGGGAACAAGAAGATGACAAGTTGTTATTCTATTGGTATGTACTGTCACTTTATAGTGTTTTAAAGATTGTTCTTTCAAGTTCGCCTTAGAACGTAGCATTTTATTTCCAAAGTGTAGTAAATTTTTGCTCTCTCACAGCAGGGAGTTCACATTACAAGGCTGCAATTTTTTTTGCCCATCAACTGGGCTTTTGGTGGAAATGACGCACCAACAGCAGCATGATGTCCGCAAGATTGGCAACGAGGGGGGGGGGGGGGGGGCGGCCGGGAACAAGATGATGACAAGTTGTTATTCTATTGGTATGTACTGTCTCTTTATAGTGTTTTAAAGATTGTTCTTTCAAGTTCGCCTTAGAACGTAGCATTTTATTTCCAAAGTGTAGTAAATCTTTGCTCCCTCACAGCAGGGAGTTCAGATTACAAGGCTGCAATTTTTATTTGCCAATCAACTGGGCTTTTGGTGGAAATGACGCACAACCAGCAGCATGATGTCCGCAAGAGTGGCAACGAGGTGGGGGGGGGGGGGGCCGGGAACAAGAAGATGACAAGTTCTTATTCTATTGGTATGTACTGTCTCTTTATAGTGTTTTAAAGATTGTTCTTTCAAGTTCGCCTTAGAACGTAGCATTTTATTTCCATAGTGTAGTAAATCTTTGCTCTCTCACAGCAGGGAGTTCACATTACAAGGCTGCAATTTTTATTTGCCCATCAACTGGGCTTTTGATGGAAATGACGCACAACCAGCAGCATGATGTCCGCAAGAGTGGCAACGAGGTGGGGGGGGGGGGGGGGGGGCCGGGAACAAGAAGATGACAGCTTGTTATTCTATTGGTATGTACTGTCTCTTTATAGTGTTTTGAAGATTGTTCTTTCAAGTTCGCCTTAGAACGTAGCATTTTATTTCCAAAGTATAGTAAATCTTTGCTCTCTCACAGCAGGGAGTTCACATTACAAGGCTACAATTTTTATTTGCCCATCAACTGGGCTTTTGGTGGAAATGACGCACCACCAGCAGCATGATGTCCACAAGAGTGGCAACGAGGTGGGGGGGGGGGGGCGGGAACAAGAAGGTGACAAGTTGTTATTCTATTGGTATGTACTGTCTGTTTATAGTGTTTTCAAGATTGTTCTTTCAAGTCTGCCTTAGAACGTATCATTTTATTTCCAAAGTGTAGTAAATCTTTGCTCTCTCACAGCAGGGTGTTCACATTACAAGGCTGCAATTTTTATTTGCCCATCAACTGGGCTTTTGGAGGAAATGACGCACCACCAGCAGCATGATATCCGCAAGAGTGGTAACAAGGTGGTGGGGGGGGGGGGGGCGGGAACAAGAAGATGACAAGTTGGACAAGGCTGCAATTTTTATTTGTCCATCAACTGAGCTTTTGGTGGAAATGACGCACCACCAGCAGCATGATGTCCGCAAGAGTGGCAAGGAGGTGGGGGGGGGGCCGGGAACAAGAAGATGACAAGTTGTTATTCTATTGGTATGTACTGTCTCTTTATAGTGTTTTAAAGATTGTTCTTTCAAGTTCGCCTTAGAACGTAGCATTTTATTTCCAAAGTGTAGTAAATCTTTGCTCTCTCACAGCAGGGAGTTCACATTACAAGGCTGCAATTTTTATTTGCCAATCAACTGGGCTTTTGGTGGATATGACGCACAACCAGCAGCATGATGTCCGCAAGAGTGGCAACGAGGTGGGGGGGGGGGGGGCGGGAACAAGAAGATGACAAGTTGTTATTCTATTGGTATGTACTGTCTCTTTATAGTGTTTTGTAGATTGTTCTTTCAAGTTCGCCTTAGAACGTAGCATTTTATTTCCAAAGTGTAGTAAATCTTTGCTCTCTCCCAGCCGGGAGTTCACATTACAAGGCTGCAATTTTTATTTGCCCATCAACTGGGCTTTTGGAGGAAATGACGCACCACCAGCAGCATGATATCCGCAAGAGTGGCAACAAGGTGGTGGGGGGGGGCCGGGAACAAGAAGATGACAAGTTGGACAAGGCTGCAATTTTTATTTGTCCATCAACTGAGCTTTTGGTGGAAATGACGCATCACCAGCAGCATGATGTCCGCAAGAGTGGCAACGAGGTTGGGGGGGGGGGGCCGGGAACAAGAAGATGACAAGTGTTTATTCTATTGGTATGTACTGTCTCTTTATAGTGTTTTAAAGATTGTTCTTTCAAGTTCGCCTTAGAATGTAGCATTTTATTTCCAAAGTGTAGTAAATCTTTGCTCTCTCACAGCAGGGTGTTCACATTACAAGGCTGCAAGTTTTGTTTGCCCATCAACTGGGCTTTTGGTGGAAATGACGCACCACCAGCAGCATGATGTCCGCAAGAGTGGTAACGAGGGGGGGGGGGGCCGGAACAAGAAGATGACAAGTTGTTATTCTATTGGTATGTACTGTCTCTTTATAGTGTTTTAAAGATTGTTCTTTCAAGTTCGCCTTAGAACGTAGCATTTTATTTCCAAAGTGTAGTAAATCTTTGCTCTCTCACAGCAGGGTTTTCACATTACAAGGCTGCAATTTTTATTTGCCCATCAACTGGGCTTTTGGTGGAAATGACGCACCACCAGCAGCATGATGTCCGCAAGAGTGGCAACGAGGTGGGGGGAGGGGCCGGGAACAAGAAGATGACTAGTTGTTAGTCTATTGGTATGTACTGTCTCTTTATAGTGTTTTAAAGATTGATCTTTCAAGTTCGCCTTAGAACGTAGCATTTTATTTCCAAAGTGTAGTAAATCTTTGCTCTCACACAGCAGGGAGTTCACATTACAAGGCTGCAATTTTTATTTGGCCATCAACTGGGCTTTTGGTGGAAATGACGCACCACCAGCAGCATGATGTCCGCAAGAGTGGAAACGAGGGGGGGGGGGGGGGGGGGCCGGGAACAAGAAAATGACAAGTTGTTATTCTATTGGTATGTAATGTCTCTTTATAGTGTTTTAAAGATTGTTCTTTCAAGTTCGCCTTAGAACGTAGCATTTTATTTCCAAAGTGTAGTAAATCTTTACTCTCTCACAGCAGGGTGTTCACATTACAAGGCTGCAATTTTTATTTGCCCATCAACTGGGCTTTTGGTGGAAATGACGCACCACCAGCAGCATGATGTCCGCAAGAGTGGCAACGAGGGGGTGGGGGGGGGCGGGAACAAGTAGATGACAAGTTGTTCTTCTATTGGTATGTACTGTCTGTTTATAGTGTTTTAAAGATTGTTCTTTCAAGTTCGCCTTAGAACGTAGCAATATATTTCCAAAGAGTAGTAAATCTTTGCTCTCTCACAGCAGGGAGTTCACATTACAAGGCTGCAATTTTTATTTGCCCATCAACTGGGCTTTTGGTGGAAATGACGCACCACCAGCAGCATGATGTCCGCAAGAGTGGCAATGCGGTGGGGGGGGGCCGGGAACAAGAAGATGACAAGTTGTTATTCTATTGGTATATACTGTCTCTTTATAGTGTTTTAAAGATTGTTCTTTCAAGTTCGCCTTAGAACGTAGCATTTTATTTCCAAAGTGTAGTAAATCTTTGCTCTCTCACAGCAGGGAGTTCACATTACAAGGCTGCAATTTTTATTTGCCCATCAACTGGGCTTTTGGTGGAAATGACGGACCACCAGCAGCATGATGTCCGCAAGAGTGGCAACGAGGTGGGGGGGGGGGGGCCGGGAACAAGAAGATGACAAGTTGTTATTCTATTGGTATGTACTGTCTCTTTATAGTGTTTTGAAGATTGTTCTTTCAAGTTCGCCTTAGAACGTAGCATTTTATTTCCAAAGTGTAGTAAATCTTTGCTCCCTCACAGCTGGGAGTTCACATTACAAGGCTGCAATTTTTATTTGCCAATCAACTGGGCTTTTGGTGGAAATGACGCACCACCAGCAGCATGATGTCCGCAAGAGTGGCAACGTGGGGGGGGGGGGGGGGGCCGGGAACAAGAAGATGACAAGTTGTTATTCTATTGGTATGTACTGTCTCTTTATAGTGTTTTAAAGATAGTTCTTTCAAGTTCGCCTTAGAACGTAGCCTTTTATTTCCAAAGTGTAGTAAATCTTTGCTCTCTCACAGCAGGGAGTTCACATTACAAGGCTGCAATTTTTATTTGCCCATCAACTGGGCTTTTGGTGGAAATGACGCACCACCAGCAGCATGATGTCCGCAAGAGTGGCAACGAGGGGGGGGGGGGGGGCGGGAACAAGAAGATGACAAGTTGTTATTCTATTGGTATGTACTGTCTCTTTATAGTGTTTTAAAGATTGTTCTTTCAAGTTTGCCTTAGAACGTAGCATTTTATTTCCAAAGTGTAGTAAATCTTTGCTCTCTCACAGCAGGGAGTTCACATTATAAGGCTGCAATTTTTATTTGCCCATCAACTGGGCTTTTGGTGGAAATGACGCACCACCAGCAGCATGATGTCCGCAAGAGTGGCAACGAGGGTGGGGGGGGGCCGGGAACAAGAAAATGACAAGTTGTTATTCTATTGGTATGTACTGTCACTTTATAGTGTTTTAAAGATTGTTCTTTCAAGTTCGCCTTAGAACGTAGCCTTTTATTTCCAAAGTGTAGTAAATCTTTGCTCTCTCACAGCAGGGAGTTCACATTACAAGGCTGCAATTTTTATTTGCCCATCAACTGGGCTTTTGGTGGTAATGACGCACCACCAGGAGCATGATGATCGCAAGACTGGCAACGAGGGGTGGGGGGGCCGGGAACAAGAAGATGACAAGTTGTTATTCTATTGGTATGTAATGTCTCTTTATAGTGTTTTAAAGATTGTTCTTTCAAGTTCGCCTTAGAACGTAGCATTTTATTTCCAAAGTGTAGTAAATCTTTGCTCTCTCACAGCAGGGTGTTCACATTACAAGGCTGCAATTTTTATTTGCCCATCAACTGGGCTTTTGGTGGAAATGACGCACCACCAGCAGCATGATGTCCGCAAGAGTGGCAACGAGGGGGTGGGGGGGGCCGGGAACAAGTAGATGACAAGTTGTTCTTCTATTGGTATGTACTGTCTGTTTATAGTGTTTTAAAGATTGTTCTTTCAAGTTCGCCTTAGAACGTAGCATTTTATTTCCAAAGTGTAGTAAATCTTTGCTCTCTCACAGCAGGGAGTTCACATTACAAGGCTGCAATTTTTATTTGCCCATCAACTGGGCTTTTGGTGGAAATGACGCACCACCAGCAGCATGATGTCCGCAAGAGTGGCAATGAGGTGGGGGGGGGGCCGGGAACAAGAAGATGACAAGTTGTTATTCTATTGGTATATACTGTCTCTTTATAGTGTTTTAAAGATTGTTCTTTCAAGTTCGCCTTAGAACGTAGCATTTTATTTCCAAAGTGTAGTAAATCTTTGCTCTCTCACAGCAGGGAGTTCACATTACAAGGCTGCAATTTTTATTTGCCCATCAACTGGGCTTTTGGTGGAAATGACGGACCACCAGCAGCATGATGTCCGCAAGAGTGGCAACGAGGTGGGGGGGGGGGGGGGGGGGGGGCCGGGAACAAGAAGATGACAAGTTGTTATTCTATTGGTCTGTACTGTCTCTTTATAGTGTTTTGAAGATTGTTCTTTCAAGTTCGCCTTAGAACGTTGCATTTTATTTCCAAAGTGTAGTAAATCTTTGCTCCCTCACAGCTGGGAGTTCACATTACAAGGCTGCAATTTTTATTTGCCAATCAACTGGGCTTTTGGTGGAAATGACGCACCACCAGCAGCATCATGTCCGCAAGAGTGGCAACGTGGGGGGGGGGGGGGGCCGGGAACAAGAAGATGACAAGTTGTTATTCTATTGGTATGTACTGTCTCTTTATAGTGTTTTAAAGATTGTTCTTTCAAGTTCGCCTTAGAACGTAGCCTTTTATTTCCAAAGTGTAGTAAATCTTTGCTCTCTCACAGCAGGGAGTTCACATTACAAGGCTGCAATTTTTATTTGCCCATCAACTGGGCTTTTGGTGGAAATGACGCACCACCAGCAGCATGATGTCTGCAAGAGTGGCAACTAGGTGGGGGGGGGGGGGGGGGGGGCCGGGAACAAGAAGATGACAAGTTGTTATTCTATGGGTATGTACTGTCTCTTTATAGTGTTTTAAAGATTGTTCTTTCAAGTTCGCCTTAGAACGTAGCATTTTATTTCCAAAGTGTAATAAATCTTTGCTCTCTCACAGCAGGGAGTTCACATTACAAGGCTGCAATTTTTTTTGCCCATCAACTGGGCTTTTGGTGGAAATGACGCACCACCAGCAGCATGATGTCCGTATGAGTGGCAACGAGGTGGGGGGGGGGGGGGGGGGGCGGGAACAAGAAGATGACAAGTTGTTATTCTATTGGTATGTACTGTCTCTTTATAGTGTTTTAAAGATTGTTCTTTCAAGTTCGCCTTAGAACGTAGCATTTTATTTCCAAAGTGTAGTAAATCTTTGCTGTCTCACAGCAGGGTGTTCACATTACAAGGCTGCAATTTTTATTTGCCCATCAACTGGGCTTTTGGTGGAAATGACGCACCACCAGCAGCATGATGTCCGCAAGAGTGGAAACGAGGGGGGGGGGGGGGGGGGCCGGAAACTAGAAGATGACAAGTTGTTATTCTATTGGTATGTACTGTCTCTTTATAGTGTTTTAAAGATTGTTCTTTCATGTTCGCCTTAGAACGTAGCATTTTATTTCCAAAGTGTAGTAAATCTTTGCTCTCTCACAGCAGGGAGTTCACATTACAAGGCTGCAATTTTTATTTGCCCATCAACTGGGCTTTTGGTGGAAATGACGCACCACCAGCAGCATGATGTCCGCAAGAGTGGCAACGAGGGGGGGGGGGCGGGAACAAGAAGATGACAAGTTGTTATTCTATTGGTATGTACTGTCTCTTTATAGTGTTTTAAAGATTGTTCTTTCAAGTTCGCCTTAGAATGTAGCATTTTATTTCCAAAGTGTAATAAATCTTTGCTCTCTCACAGCAGGGAGTTCACATTACAAGGCTGCAATTTTTATTTGCCCATCAACTGGGCTTTTGGTGGAAATGACACACCACCAGCAGCATGATGTCCGCATGAGTGGCAACGAGGTGGGGGGGGGGGGGGGGGGGCTGGGAACAAGAAGATGACAAGTTGTTATTCTATTGGTATGTACTGTCTCTTTATAGTGTTTTAAAGATTGTTCTTTCAAGTTCGCCTTAGAACGTTGCATTTTATTTCCAAAGTGTAGTAAATCTTTGCTCTCTCACAGCAGGGAGTTCACATTACAAGGCTGCAATTTTTATTTGCCCATCAACTGGGCTTTTGGTGGAAATGACGCACCACCAGCAGCATGATGTCCGCAAGAGTGGCAACGAGGGGGGGGGGGGGGGGCGGGAACAAGAAGATGACAAGTTGTTATTCTATTGGTATGTACTGTCTCTTTATAGTGTTTTAAAGATTGTTCTTTCAAGTTCGCCTTAGAACGTAGCCTTTTATTTCCAAAGTGTAGTAAATCTTTGCTCTCTCACAGCAGGGAGTTCACATTACAAGGCTGCAATTTTTATTTGCCCATCAACTGGGCTTTTGGTGGTAATGACGCACCACCAGGAGCATGATGTCCGCAAGACTGGCAACGAGGGGTGGGGGGGCCGGGAACAAGAAGATGACAAGTTGTTATTCTATTGGTATGTAATGTCTCTTTATAGTGTTTTAAAGATTGTTCTTTCAAGTTCGCCTTAGAACGTAGCATTTTATTTCCAAAGTGTAGTAAATCTTTGCTCTCTCACAGCAGGGTGTTCACATTACAAAGCTGCAATTTTTATTTGCCCAT
This sequence comes from Schistocerca cancellata, assembly GCF_023864275.1. Lineage (NCBI taxonomy): Eukaryota > Metazoa > Arthropoda > Insecta > Orthoptera > Acrididae > Schistocerca > Schistocerca cancellata. The sequence goes on along the minus strand of NC_064637.1, from coordinate 29,495,428 downwards.
CAACTGGGCTTGTGGTGGAAATGACGCACCACCAGCAGCATGATGTCCGCAAGAGTGGCAACGAGGGGGTGGGGGGGGCCGGGAACAAGTAGATGACAAGTTGTTCTTCTATTGGTATGTACTGTCTGTTTATAGTGTTTTAAAGATTGTTCTTTCAAGTTCGCCTTAGAACGTAGCATTTTATTTCCAAAGTGTAGTAAATCTTTGCTCTCTCACAGCAGGGAGTTCACATTACAAGGCTGCAATTTTTATTTGCCCATCAACTGGGCTTTTGGTGGAAATGACGCACCACCAGCAGCATGATGTCCGCAAGAGTGGCAATGAGGTGGGGGGGGGCCGGGAACAAGAAGATGACAAGTTGTTATTCTATTGGTATATACTGTCTCTTTATAGTGTTTTAAAGATTGTTCTTTCAAGTTCGCCTTAGAACGTAGCATTTTATTTCCAAAGTGTAGTAAATCTTTGCTCTCTCACAGCAGGGAGTTCACATTACAAGGCTGCAATTTTTATTTGCCCATCAACTGGGCTTTTGGTGGAAATGACGGACCACCAGCAGCATGATGTCCGCATGAGTGGCAACGAGGTGGGGGGGGGGGGGGGGGCCGGGAACAAGAAGATGACAAGTTGTTATTCTATTGGTCTGTACTGTCTCTTTATAGTGTTTTGAAGATTGTTCTTTCAAGTTCGCCTTAGAACGTTGCATTTTATTTCCAAAGTGTAGTAAATCTTTGCTCCCTCACAGCTGGGAGTTCACATTACAAGGCTGCAATTTGTATTTGCCAATCAACTGGGCTTTTGGTGGAAATGACGCACCACCAGCAGCATCATGTCCGCAAGAGTGGCAAAGTGGGGGGGGGGGGGGGGGCCGGGAACAAGAAGATGACAAGTTGTTATTCTATTGGTATGTACTGTCTCTTTATAGTGTTTTAAAGATTGTTCTTTCAAGTTCGCCTTAGAACGTAGCCTTTTATTTCCAAAGTGTAGTAAATCTTTGCTCTCTCACAGCAGGGAGTTCACATTACAAGGCTGCAATTTTTATTTGCCCATCAACTTGGCTTTTGGTGGAAATGACGCACCACCAGCAGCATGATGTCTGCAAGAGTGGCAACGAGGTGGGGGGGGGGGGGGGCCGGGAACAAGAAGATGACAAGTTGTTATTCTATGGGTATGTACTGTCTCTTTATAGTGTTTTAAAGATTGTTCTTTCAAGTTCGCCTTAGAACGTTGCATTTTATTTCCAAAGTGTAGTAAATCTTTGCTCTCTCACAGCAGGGAGTTCACATTACAAGGCTGCAATTTTTATTTGCCCATCAACTGGGCTTTTGGTGGAAATGACGCACCACCAGCAGCATGATGTCCGCAAGAGTGGCAACGAGGGTGGGGGGGCCGGGAACAAGAAAACGACAAGCTGTTATTCTATTGGTATGTACTGTCTCTTTATAGTGTTTTAAAGATTGTTCTTTCAAGTTCGCCTTAGAACGTAGCATTTTATTTCCAAAGTGTAGTAAATCTTTGCTCTCTCACAGCAGGGAGTTCACATTACAAGGCTGCAATTTTTATTTGCCCATCAACTGGGCTTTTGGTGGAAATGACGCACCACCAGCAGCATGATGTACGCAAGAGTGGAAACGAGGTGGGGGGGGGGGGGTCGGGAACAAGAAAATGACAAGTTGTTATCCTATTGGTATGTACTGTCTCTTTATAGTGTTTTAAATATTGTTCTTTCAAGTTCGCCTTAGAACGTAGCATTTTATTTCCAAAGTGTAGTAAATCTTTGCTCTCTCACAGCAGGGTGTTCACATTACAAGGCTGCAATTTTTATTTGCCAATCAACTGGGCTTTTGGTGGAAATGACGCACCACCAGCAGCATGATGTCCGCAAGAGTGGCAACGAGGTGGGGGGGGGGGGGCCGGGAACAAGAAGATGACAAGTTGTTATTCTATTGGTATGTAATGTCTCTTTATAGTGTTTTAAAGATTGTTCTTTCAAGTTCGCCTTAGAACGTAGCCTTTTATTTCCAAAGTGTAGTACATCTTTGCTCTCTCACAGCAGGGAGTTCACATTACAAGGCTGCAATTTTTATTTGCCCATCAACTGGGCTTTTGATGGAAATGACCCACCACCAGCAGCATGATGTACGCAAGAGTGGCAACGAGGTGGGGGGGGGGGGGGGGGGGGGGACCGGGAACAAGAAGATGACAAGTTGTTATTCTATTGGTATGTACTGTCTCTTTATAGTGTTTTAAAGATTGTTCTTTCAAGTTCGCCTTAGAACGTAGCCTTTTATTTCCAAAGTGTAGTAAATCTTTGCTCTCTCACAGCAGGGAGTTCACATTACAAGGCTGCAATTTTTATTTGCTCATCAACTGGGCTTTTGGTGGAAATGTCGCACCACCAGCAGCATGATGTCCGCAAGAGTGGCAACGAGGGGGGGGGGGGGGGGGGGCGGGAACAAGAAGATGACAAGTTGTTATTCTATTGGTATGTACTGTCTCTTTATAGTGTTTTAAAGATTGTTCTTTCAAGTTTGCCTTAGAACGTAGCATTTTATTTCCAAAGTGTAGTAAATCTTTGCTCTCTCACAGCAGGGAGTTCACATTATAAGGCTGCAATTTTTATTTGCCCATCAACTGGGCTTTTGGTGGAAATGACGCACCACCAGCAGCATGATGTCCGCAAGAGTGGCAACGAGGGTGGGGGGGGGCCGGGAACAAGAAAATGACAAGTTGTTATTCTATTGGTATGTACTGTCTCTTTATAGTGTTTTAAAGATTGTTCTTTCACGTTCGCCTTAGAACGTAGCCTTTTATTTCCAAAGTGTAGTAAATCTTTGCTCTCTCACAGCAGGGAGTTCACATTACAAGGCTGCAATTTTTATTTGCCCATCAACTGGGCTTTTGGTGGTAATGACGCACCACCAGGAGCATGATGTCCGCAAGACTGGCAACGAGGGGTGGGGGGGCCGGGAACAAGAAGATGACAAGTTGTTATTCTATTGGTATGTAATGTCTCTTTATAGTGTTTTAAAGATTGTTCTTTCAAGTTCGCCTTAGAACGTAGCATTTTATTTCCAAAGTGTAGTAAATCTTTGCTCTCTCACAGCAGGGAGTTCACATTACAAGGCTGCAATTTTTATTTGCCCATCAACTGGGCTTTTGGTGGAAATGACGCACCACCAGCAGCATGATGTCCGCAAGAGTGGCAACGAGGGGGTGGGGGGGGCCGGGAACAAGTAGATGACAAGTTGTTCTTCTATTGGTATGTACTGTCTGTTTATAGTGTTTTAAAGATTGTTCTTTCAAGTTCGCCTTAGAACGTAGCATTTTATTTCCAAAGTGTAGTAAATCTTTGCTCTCTCTCAGCAGGGAGTTCACATTACAAGGCTGCAATTTTTATTTGCCCATCAACTGGGCTTTTGGTGGAAATGACGGACCACCAGCAGCATGATGTCCGCAAGAGTGGCAACGAGGTGGGGGGGGGGGGGGGGGGGGCCGGGAACAAGAAGATGACAAGTTGTTATTCTATTGGTATGTACTGTCTCTTTATAGTGTTTTGAAGATTGTTCTTTCAAGTTCGCCTTAGAACGTAGCATTTTATTTCCAAAGTGTAGTAAATCTTTGCTCCCTCACAGCTGGGAGTTCACATTACAAGGCTGCAATTTTTATTTGCCAATCAACTGGGCTTTTGGTGGAAATGACGCACCACCAGCAGCATCATGTCCGCAAGAGTGGCAACGTGGGGGGGGGGGGGGGGGCCGGGAACAAGAAGATGACAAGTTGTTATTCTATTGGTATGTACTGTCTCTTTATAGTGTTTTAAAGATTGTTCTTTCAAGTTCGCCTTAGAACGTAGCCTTTTATTTCCAAAGTGTAGTAAATCTTTGCTCTCTCACAGCAGGGAGTTCACATTACAAGGCTGCAATTTTTATTTGCCCATCAACTGGGCTTTTGGTGGAAATGACGCACAACCAGCAGCATGATGTCCGCAAGAGTGGCAAAGAGGTGGGGGGGGGGGGGGGGGGGCCGGGAACAAGAAGATGACAAGTTGTTATTCTATGGGTATGTACTGTCTCTTTATAGTGTTTTAAAGATTGTTCTTTCAAGTTCGCCTTAGAACGTTGCATTTTATTTCCAAAGTGTAGTAAATCTTTGCTCTCTCACAGCAGGGAGTTCACATTACAAGGCTGCAATTTTTATTTGCCCATCAACTGGGCTTTTGGTGGAAATGACGCACCACCAGCAGCATGATGTCCGCAAGAGTGGCAACGAGGGTGGGGGGGCCGGGAACAAGAAAACGACAAGCTGTTATTCTATTGGTATGTACTGTCTCTTTATAGTGTTTTAAAGATTGTTCTTTCAAGTTCGCCTTAGAACGTAGCATTTTATTTCCAAAGTGTAGTAAATCTTTGCTCTCTCACAGCAGGGAGTTCACATTACAAGGCTGCAATTTTTATTTGCCCATCAACTGGGCTTTTGGTGGAAATGACGCACCACCAGCAGCATGATGTACGCAAGAGTGGAAACGAGGTGGGGGGGGGGGGGGGCCGGGAACAAGAAAATGACAAGTTGTTATTCTATTGGTATGTACTGTCTCTTTATAGTGTTTTAAAGATTGTTCTTTCAAGTTCGCCTTAGAACGTAGCCTTTTATTTCCAAAGTGTAGTAAATCTTTGCTCTCTCACAGCAGGGAGTTCACATTACAAGGCTGCAATTTTTATTTGCCCATCAACTGGGCCTTTGGTGGAAATGACGCACCACCAGCAGCATGATGTCCGTAAGAGTGGCAACGAGGTGGGGGGGGGGGGGGGGGGTCGGGAACAAGAAGATGACAAGTTGTTATTCTATTGGTATGTAATGTCTCTTTATAGTGTTTTAAAGATTGTTCTTTCAAGTTCGCCTTAGAACGTAGCATTTTATTTCCAAAGTGTAGTAAATCTTTGCTCTCTCACAGCAGGGAGTTCACATTACAAGGCTGCAATTTTTATTTGCCCATCAACTGGGCTTTTGGTGGAAATGACGCACCACCAGCAGCATGATGTCCGCAAGAGTGGCAACGAGGGGGGGGGGGGGGGGGGGGCCGGGAACAAGAAAATGACAAGTTGTTATTCTATTGGTATGTACTGTCTCTTTATAGTGTTTTAAAGATTGTTCTTTCAAGTTCGCCTTAGAACGTAGCATTTTATTTCCAAAGTGTAGTAAATCTTTGCTCTCTCACAGCAGGGAGTTCACATTACAAGGCTGCAATTTTTATTTGCCCATCAACTGGGCTTTTGGTGGAAATGACGCACCACCAGCAGCATGATGTCCGCAAGAGTGGCAACGAGGGGGTGGGGGGGAGCCGGGAACAAGAAGATGACAAGTTGTTATTCTATTGGTATGTACTGTCTGTTTATAGTGTTTTAAAGATTGTTCTTTCAAGTTCGCCTTAGAACGTAGCATTTTATTTCCAAAGTGTAGTAAATCTTTGCTCTCTCACAGCAGGGTGTTCACATTACAAGGCTGCAATTTTTATTTGCCCATCAACTGGGCTTTTGGTGGAAATGACGCACCACCAGCAGCATGATGTCCGCAAGAGTGGCAACGAGGGGGTGGGGGGGGGGCCGGGAACAAGAAGATGACAAGTTGTTATTCTATTGGTATGTACTGTCTCTTTATAGTGTTTTAAAGATTGTTCTTTCAAGTTCGCCTTAGAACATAGCATTTTATTTCCAAAGTGTAGTAAATTTTTGCTCTCTCACAGCAGGGAGTTCACATTACAAGGCTGCAATTTTTATTTGCCCATCAACTGGGCTTTTGGTGGAAATGACGCACCACCAGCAGCATGATGTCCGCAAGAGTGGGAACGAGGTGGGGGGGGGGGGGCCGGGAACAAGAAGATGACAAGTTGTTATTCTATTGGTATGTAATGTCTCTTGATAGTGTTTTAAAGATTGTTCTTTCAAGTTCGCCTTAGAACGTAGCATTTTATTTCCAAAGTGTAGTAAATCTTTGCTCTCTCACAGCAAGGTGTTCACATTACAAGGCTGCAATTTTTATTTGCCCATCAACTGGGCTTTTGGTGGAAATGATGCATCACCAGCAGCATGATGTCCGCAAGAGTGGCAACGAGGGGGTGGGGGGGGCCGGGAACAAGTAGATGACAAGTTGTTCTTCTATTGGTATGTACCGTCTGTTTATAGTGTTTTAAAGATTGTTCTTTGAAGTTCGCCTTAGAACGTAGCATTTTATTTCCAAAGTGTAGTAAATCTTTGCTCTCTCACAGCAGGGAGTTCACATTACAAGGCTGCAATTTTTATTTGCCCATCAACTGGGCTTTTGGTGGAAATGACGCACCACCAGCAGCATGATGTCCGCAAGAGTGGCAATGAGGTGGGGGGGGGCCGGGAACAAGAAGATGACAAGTTGTTATTCTATGGGTATGTACTGTCTCTTTATAGCGTTTTAAAGATTGTTCTTTCAAGTTCGCCTTAGAACGTAGCATTTTATTTCCAAAGTGTAGTAAATCTTTGCTCTCTCACAGCAGGGAGTTCACATTACAAGACTGCAATTTTTATTTGCCCATCAACTGGGCTTTTGGTGGAAATGACGCACCACCACCAGCATGATGTCCGCAAGAGTGGCAACGAGGGTGGGGGGGCTGGGAACAAGAAAACGACAAGCTGTTATTCTATTGGTATGTACTGTCTCTTTATAGTGTTTTAAAGATTGTTCTTTCAAGTTCGCCTAAGAACGTAGCATTTTATTTCCAAAGTGTAGTAAATCTTTGCTCTCTCACAGCAGGGAGTTCACATTACAAGGCTGCAATTTTTATTTGCCCATCAACTGGTCTTTTGGTGGAAATGACGCACCACCAGCAGCATGATGTCCGCAAGAGTGGCAACGAGGTGGGGGGGGGGGGGGGCCGGGAACAAGAAGATGACAAGTTGTTATTCTATTGGTATGTACTGTCTCTTTATAGTGTTTTGAAGATAGTTCTTTCAAGTTCGCCTTAGAACGTAGCATTTTATTTCCAAAGTGTAGTAAATCTTTGCTCTCTCACAGCAGGGAGTTCACATTACAAGGCTGCAATTTTTATTTGCCCATCAACTGGTCTTTTGGTGGAAATGACGCACCACCAGCAGCATGATGTCCGCAAGAGCGGCAACGTGGTGGGGGGGGGGGAGGGGGGGCCGGGAGCAAGAAGATGACAAGTTGTTATTCTAATGGTATGTACTGTCTCTTTATAGTTTTTTAAAGATTGTTCTTTCAAGTTCGCCTTAGAACGTAGCATTTTATTTCCAAAGTGTAGTAAATCTTTGCTCTCTCACAGCAGGGAGTTCACTGGGCTTTTGGTGGAAATGACGCACCACCAGCAGCATGATGTCCGTAAGAGTGGCATCGAGGTGGGGGGGGGGGGGGCCGGGAACAAGAAGATGACAAGTTGTTATTCTATTGGTATGTACTGTCTCTTTATAGTGTTTTAAAGATTGTTCTTTCAAGTTCGCCTTAGAACGTAGCATTTTATTTCCAAAGTGTAGTAAATCTTTGCTCTCTCACAGCAGGGAGTTCACATTACAAGGCTGCAATTTTTATTTGCCCATCAACTGGGCTTTTGTTGGAAATGACGCACCACCAGCAGCATGATGTACGCAAGAGTGGCAACGAGGGGGGGGGGGGGGGGGGGGGGGGCGGGAACAGGAAAATGACACGTTGTTATTCTATTGGTATGTAATGTCTCTTTATAGTGTTTTAAAGATTGTTCTTTAAAGTTCGCCTTAGAACGTAGCATTTTATTTCCAAAGTGTAGTAAATCTTTGCTCTCTCACAGCAGGGAGTTCACATTACAAGGCTGCAATTTTTATTTGCCCATCAACTGGGCTTATGGTGGAAATGACGCACCACCAGCAGCATGATGTACGCAAGAGTGGCAATGAGGTGGGGGGGGGGGGGGGGCGGGAACAAGAAAATGACAAGTTGTTATTCTATTGGTATGTACTGTCTCTTTATAGTGTTTTAAAGATTGTTCTTTCAAGTTCGCCTTAGAATGTAGCCTTTTATTTCCAAAGTGTAGTAAATCTTTGCTCTCTCATAGCAGGGAGTTCACATTACAAGGCTGCAATTTTTATTTGCCCATCAACTGGGCTTTTGGTGGAAATGACGCACCACCAGCAGCATGATGTCCGCAAGAATGGCAACGTGGTGGGGGGGGGGCCGGGAACAAGAAGTTGACAAGTTGTTATTCTATTGGTATGTACTGTCTCTTTATAGTGTTTTAAAGATTGTTCTTTCAAGTTCGCCTTAGAACGTAGCATTTTATTTCCAAAGTGTAGTAAATCTTTGCTCTCTCACAGCAGGGAGTTCACATTACAAGGCTGCAATTTTTATTTGCCCATCAACTGGGCTTTTTGTGGAAATGACGCACCACCAGCAGCATGATGTCCGCAAGAGTGGCAACGAGGTGGGGGGGGGGGGCCGGGAACAAGAAGATGACAAGTTGTTATTCTATTGGTATGTACTGTCTCTTTATAGTGTTTTAAAGATTGTTCTTTAAAGTTTGCCTTAGAACGTAGCCTTTTATTTCCAAAGTGTAGTAAATCTTTGCTCCCTCACAGCAGGGAGTTCACATTACAAGGCTGCAATTTTTATTTGCCCATCAACTGGGCTTTTGGTGGAAATGACGCACCACCAGCAGCATGATGTCCGCAAGAGTGGCAACGAGGTTGGGGGGGGGGCCGGGAACAAGAAGATGACAAGTTGTTATTCTATTGGTATGTACTGTCTCTTTATAGTGTTTTAAAGATTGTTCTTTCAAGTTCGCCTTAGAACGTAGCATTTTATTTCCAAGGTGTAGTAAATCTTTGCTCTCTAACAGCAGGGAGTTCACATTACAAGGCTGCAATTTTTATTTGCCCTTCAACTGGGCTTTTGGTGGAAATGACGCACCACCAGCAGCATGATGTCCGCAAGAGTGGCAAGGAGGGGGGGGGGGGGGGCCGGGAGCAAGAAGATGACAAGTTGTTATTCTATTGGTATGTACTGTCTCTTTATAGTGTTTTAAAGATTGTTCTTTCAAGTTCGCCTTAGAACGTAGCATTTTATTTCCAAAGTGTAGTAAATCTCTGCTCTCTCACAGCAGGGAGTTCACATTACAAGGCTGCAATTTTAATTTGCCCATCAACTGGGCTTTTGGTGGAAATGACGCACCACCAGCAGCATGATGTCCGCAAGAGTGGCAACGAGGTGGGGGGGGGGGGGGGGGTGCCGGGAGCAAGAAGATGACAAGTTGTTATTCTATTGGTATGTACTGTCTCTTTATAGTGTTTTAAAGATTGTTCTTTCAAGTTCGCCTTAGAACGTAGCATTTTATTTCCAAAGTGTAGTAAATCTTTGCTCTCTCACAGCAGGGAGTTCACATTACAAGGCTGCAATTTTTATTTGCCCATCAACTGGGCTTTTGGTGGAAATGACGCACCACCAGCAGCATGATGTCCGCAAGAGTGGCAACGAGGTGGGGGGGGGGCCGGGAACAAGAAGATGACAAGTTGTTATTCTATTGGTATGTACTGTCTCTTTATAGTGTTTTAAAGATTGTTCTTTCGAGTTCGCCTTAGAACGTAGCATTTTATTTCCAAAGTGTAGTAAATCTTTGCTCTCTCACAGCAGGGAGTTCACATTACAAGGCTGCAATTTTTATTTGCCCATCAACTGGGCTTTTGGTGGAAATGATGCACCACCAGCAGCATGATGTACGCAAGAGTGGTAACGAGGGGGGGGGGGGGGGGCGGGAACAAGAAAATGACAAGTTGTTATTCTATTGGTATGTACTGTCTCTTTATAGTGTTTTGAAGATAGTTCTTTCAAGTTCGCCTTAGAACGTAGCATTTTATTTCCAAAGTGTAGTAAATCTTTGCTCTCTCACAGCAGGGAGTTCACATTACAAGGCTGCAATTTTTATTTGCCCATCAACTGGTCTTTTGGTGGAAATGACGCACCACCAGCAGCATGATGTCCGCAAGAGCGGCAACGTGGTGGGGGGGGGGGAGGGGGGGCCGGGAGCAAGAAGATGACAAGTTGTTATTCTAATGGTATGTACTGTCTCTTTATAGTTTTTTAAAGATTGTTCTTTCAAGTTCGCCTTAGAACGTAGCATTTTATTTCCAAAGTGTAGTAAATCTTTGCTCTCTCACAGCAGGGAGTTCACTGGGCTTTTGGTGGAAATGACGCACCACCAGCAGCATGATGTCCGTAAGAGTGGCATCGAGGTGGGGGGGGGGGGGCCGGGAACAAGAAGATGACAAGTTGTTATTCTATTGGTATGTACTGTCTCTTTATAGTGTTTTAAAGATTGTTCTTTCGAGTTCGCCTTAGAACGTAGCATTTTATTTCCAAAGTGTAGTAAATCTTTGCTCTCTCACAGCAGGGAGTTCACATTACAAGACTGCAATTTTTATTTGCCCATCAACTGGGCTTTTGGTGGAAATGACGCACCACCAGCAGCATGATGTCCGCAAGAGTGGCAACGAGGTGGGGGGGGGGCCGGGAACAAGAAGATGACAAGTTGTTATTCTATTGGTATGTACTGTCTCTTTATAGTGTTTTAAAGATTGTTCTTTCGAGTTCGCCTTAGAACGTAGCATTTTATTTCCAAAGTGTAGTAAATCTTTGCTCTCTCACAGCAGGGAGTTCACATTACAAGGCTGCAATTTTTATTTGCCCATCAACTGGGCTTTTGGTGGAAATGATGCACCACCAGCAGCATGATGTATGCAAGAGTGGTAACGAGGGGGGGGGGGGGGGGGGGAACAAGAAAATGACAAGTTGTTATTCTATTGGTATGTACTGTCTCTTTATAGTGTTTTGAAGATAGTTCTTTCAAGTTCGCCTTAGAACGTAGCATTTTATTTCCAAAGTGTAGTAAATCTTTGCTCTCTCACAGCAGGGAGTTCACATTACAAGGCTGCAATTTTTATTTGCCCATCAACTGGTCTTTTGGTGGAAATGACGCACCACCAGCAGCATGATGTCCGCAAGAGCGGCAACGTGGTGGGGGGGGGGGGAGGGGGGGCCGGGAGCAAGAAGATGACAAGTTGTTATTCTAATGGTATGTACTGTCTCTTTATAGTTTTTTAAAGATTGTTCTTTCAAGTTCGCCTTAGAACGTAGCATTTTATTTCCAAAGTGTAGTAAATCTTTGCTCTCTCACAGCAGGGAGTTCACTGGGCTTTTGGTGGAAATGACGCACCACCAGCAGCATGATGTCCGTAAGAGTGGCATCGAGGTGGGGGGGGGGGGGCCGGGAACAAGAAGATGACAAGTTGTTATTCTATTGGTATGTACTGTCTCTTTATAGTGTTTTAAAGATTGTTCTTTCAAGTTCGCCTTAGAACGTAGCATTTTATTTCCAAAGTGTAGTAAATCTTTGCTCTCTCACAGCAGGGAGTTCACATTACAAGGCTGCAATTTTTATTTGCCCATCAACTGGGCTTTTGTTGGAAATGACGCACCACCAGCAGCATGATGTACGCAAGAGTGGCAACGAGGGGGGGGGGGGGGGGGGGGGGGGGGCGGGAACAGGAAAATGACACGTTGTTATTCTATTGGTATGTAATGTCTCTTTATAGTGTTTTAAAGATTGTTCTTTAAAGTTCGCCTTAGAACGTAGCATTTTATTTCCAAAGTGTAGTAAATCTTTGCTCTCTCACAGCAGGGAGTTCACATTACAAGGCTGCAATTTTTATTTGCCCATCAACTGGGCTTATGGTGGAAATGACGCACCACCAGCAGCATGATGTACGCAAGAGTGGCAATGAGGTGGGGGGGGGGGGGGCGGGAACAAGAAAATGACAAGTTGTTATTCTATTGGTATGTACTGTCTCTTTATAGTGTTTTAAAGATTGTTCTTTCAAGTTCGCCTTAGAATGTAGCCTTTTATTTCCAAAGTGTAGTAAATCTTTGCTCTCTCATAGCAGGGAGTTCACATTACAAGGCTGCAATTTTTATTTGCCCATCAACTGGGCTTTTGGTGGAAATGACGCACCACCAGCAGCATGATGTCCGCAAGAATGGCAACGTGGTGGGGGGGGGGCCGGGAACAAGAAGTTGACAAGTTGTTATTCTATTGGTATGTACTGTCTCTTTATAGTGTTTTAAAGATTGTTCTTTCAAGTTCGCCTTAGAACGTAGCATTTTATTTCCAAAGTGTAGTAAATCTTTGCTCTCTCACAGCAGGGAGTTCACATTACAAGGCTGCAATTTTTATTTGCCCATCAACTGGGCTTTTTGTGGAAATGACGCACCACCAGCAGCATGATGTCCGCAAGAGTGGCAACGAGGTGGGGGGGGGGGGCCGGGAACAAGAAGATGACAAGTTGTTATTCTATTGGTATGTACTGTCTCTTTATAGTGTTTTAAAGATTGTTCTTTAAAGTTTGCCTTAGAACGTAGCCTTTTATTTCCAAAGTGTAGTAAATCTTTGCTCCCTCACAGCAGGGAGTTCACATTACAAGGCTGCAATTTTTATTTGCCCATCAACTGGGCTTTTGGTGGAAATGACGCACCACCAGCAGCATGATGTCCGCAAGAGTGGCAACGAGGTTGGGGGGGGGGCCGGGAACAAGAAGATGACAAGTTGTTATTCTATTGGTATGTACTGTCTCTTTATAGTGTTTTAAAGATTGTTCTTTCAAGTTCGCCTTAGAACGTAGCATTTTATTTCCAAGGTGTAGTAAATCTTTGCTCTCTAACAGCAGGGAGTTCACATTACAAGGCTGCAATTTTTATTTGCCCTTCAACTGGGCTTTTGGTGGAAATGACGCACCACCAGCAGCATGATGTCCGCAAGAGTGGCAAGGAGGGGGGGGGGGGGGGCCGGGAGCAAGAAGATGACAAGTTGTTATTCTATTGGTATGTACTGTCTCTTTATAGTGTTTTAAAGATTGTTCTTTCAAGTTCGCCTTAGAACGTAGCATTTTATTTCCAAAGTGTAGTAAATCTCTGCTCTCTCACAGCAGGGAGTTCACATTACAAGGCTGCAATTTTAATTTGCCCATCAACTGGGCTTTTGGTGGAAATGACGCACCACCAGCAGCATGATGTCCGCAAGAGTGGCAACGTGGTGGGGGGGGGGGGGGGGGTGCCGGGAGCAAGAAGATGACAAGTTGTTATTCTATTGGTATGTACTGTCTCTTTATAGTGTTTTAAAAATTGTTCTTTCAAGTTCGCCTTAGAACGTAGCATTTTATTTCCAAAGTGTAGTAAATCTTTGCTCTCTCACAGCAGGGAGTTCACATTACAAGGCTGCAATTTTTATTTGCCCATCAACTGGGCTTTTGGTGGAAATGACGCACCACCAGCAGCATGATGTCCGCAAGAGTGGCAACGAGGTGGGGGGGGGGCCGGGAACAAGAAGATGACAAGTTGTTATTCTATTGGTATGTACTGTCTCTTTATAGTGTTTTAAAGATTGTTCTTTCGAGTTCGCCTTAGAACGTAGCATTTTATTTCCAAAGTGTAGTAAATCTTTGCTCTCTCACAGCAGGGAGTTCACATTACAAGGCTGCAATTTTTATTTGCCCATCAACTGGGCTTTTGGTGGAAATGATGCACCACCAGCAGCATGATGTACGCAAGAGTGGTAACGAGGGGGGGGGGGGGGGGGGGGCGGGAACAAGAAAATGACAAGTTGTTATTCTATTGGTATGTACTGTCTCTTTATAGTGTTTTAAAGATTGTTCTTTCAAGTTCGCCTTAGAACGTAGCATTTTATTTCCAAAGTGTAGTAAATCTTTGCTCTCTCACAGCAGGGAGTTCACATTACAAGGCTGCAATTTTTATTTGCCCATCAACTGGGCTTTTGGTGGAAATGACGCACCACCAGCAGCATGATGTACGCAAGAGTGGCAACGAGGTGGGGGGGGGGGGGGGGGCCGGGAACAAGAAAATGACAAGTTGTTATTCTATTGGTATGTGCTGTCTCTTTATAGTGTTTTAAAGATTGTTCTTTCAAGTTTGCCTTAGAACGTAGCCTTTTATTTCCAAAGTGTAGTAAATATTTGCTCCCTCACAGCAGGGAGTTCACATTACAAGGCTGCAATTTTTATTTGCCCATCAACTGGGCTTTTGGTGGAAATGACGCACCACCAGCAGCATGATGTCCGCAAGAGTGGCAACGAGGTTGGTGGGGGGCCGGGAACAAGAAGATGACAAGTTGTTATTCTATTGGTATGTACTGTCTCTTTATAGTGTTTTAAAGATTGTTCTTTCAAGTTCGCCTTAGAACGTAGCATTTTATTTCCAAAGTGTAGTAAATCTTTTCTCTCTCACAGCAGGGAGTTCACATTACAAGGCTGCAATTTTTATTTGCCCATCAACTGGGCTTTTGGTGGAAATGACGCACCACCAGCAGCATGATGTACGCAAGAGTGGCAACGAGGTGGGGGGGGGGGGGGTCGGGAACAAGAAAATGACAAGTTGTTATTCTATTGGTATGTACTGTCTCTTTATAGTGTTTTAAAGATTGTTCTTTCAAGTTCGCCTTAGAACGTAGCATTTTATTTCCAAAGAGTAGTAAATCTTTGCTCTCTCACAGCAGGGAGTTCACATTACAAGGCTGCAATTTTTATTTGCCCATCAACTGGGCTTTTGGTGGAAATGACGCACCATCAGCAGCATGATGTACGCAAGAGTGGCAACGAGGTGGGGGGGGGGGGGGTCGGGAACAAGAAAATGACAAGTTGTTATTCTATTTGTATGTACTGTCTCTTTATAGTGTTTTAAAGATTGTTCTTTCAAGTTCGCCTTAGAACGTAGCATTTTATTTCCAAAGTGTAGTAAATCTTTGCTATCTCACAGCAGGGAGTTCACATTACAAGGCTGCAATTTTTATTTGCCCATCAACTGGGCTTTTGGTGGAAATGACGCACCACCAGCAGCATGATGTCCGGAAGAGTGGCAACGAGGGGTGGGGGGGCCGGGAACAAGAAGATGACAAGTTGTTATTCTATTGGTATGTACTGTCTCTATATAGTGTTTTAAAGATTGTTCTTTCAAGTTCGCCTTAGAACGTAGCATTTTATTTCCAAAGTGTAGTAAATCTTTGCTCTCTCACAGCAGCGAGTTCACATTACAAGGCTGCAATTTTTATTTGCCCATCAACTGGGCTTTTGGTGGAAAAGACGCACCACCAGCAGCATGATGTCCGCAAGAGTGGCAACGAGGTGGGGGGGGGGGGGGGGGCGGGAACAAGAAGATGACAAGTTGTTATTCTATTGGTATGTACTGTCTCTTTATAGTGTTTTAAAGATTGTTCTTTCAAGTTCGCCTTAGAACGTAGCCTTTTATTTCCAAAGTGTAGTAAATCTTTGCTTTCTCACAGCAGGGAGTTCACATTACAAGGCTGCAATTTTTATTTGCCCATCAACTGGGCTTTTGGTGGAAATGACGCACCACCAGCAGCATGATGTCCGCAAGAGTGGCAACGAGGTGGGGGGGGGGGCCGGGAACAAGAAGATGACAAGTTGTTATTCTATTGGTATGTACTGTCTCTTTATAGTGTTTTAAAGATTGTTCTTTCAAGTTCGCCTTAGAACGTAGCATTTTATTTCCAAAGTGTAGTAAATCTTTTCTCTCTCACAGGAGGGAGTTCACATTACAAGGCTGCAATTTTTATTTGCCCATCAACTGGGCTTTTGGTGGAAATGATGCACCACCAGCAGCATGATGTACGCAAGAGTGGCAACGAGGTGGGGGGGGGGGGGTCGGGAACAAGAAAATGACAAGTTGTTATTCTATTGGTATGTACTGTCTCTTTATAGTGTTTTAAAGATTGTTCTTTCAAGTTCGCCTTAGAACGTAGCCTTTTATTTCCAAAGTGTAGTAAATCTTTGCTCTCTCACAGCAGGGAGTTCACATTACAAGGCTGCAATTTTTATTTGCCCATCAACTGGGCTTTTGGTGGAAATGACGCACCACCAGCAGCATGATGTCCGCAACAGTGGCAACGAGGTGGGGGGGGGGGGGGGGGGGCGGGAACAAGAAGATGACAAGTTGTTATTCTATTGGTATGTACTGTCTCTTTATAGTGTTTTAAAGATTGTTCTTTCAAGTTCGCCTTAGAACGTAGCATTTTATTTCCAAAGTGTAGTAAATCTTTGCTCTCTCACAGCAGGGAGTTCACATTACAAGGCTGCAATTTTTATTTGCCCATCAACTGGGCTTTTGGTGGAAATGACGCACCACCAGCAGCATGATGTACGCAAGAGTGGCAACGAGGTGGGGGGGGGGGGGGGGCCGGGAACAAGAAAATGACAAGTTGTTATTCTATTGGTATGTACTGTCTCTTTATAGTGTTTTAAAGATTGTTCTTTCAAGTTCGCCTTAGAACGTAGCCTTTTATTTCCAAAGTGTAGTAAATCTTTGCTCTCTCACAGCATGGAGTTCACATTACAAGGCTGCAATTTTTATTTGCCCATCAACTGGGCTTTTGTTGGAAATGACGCACCACCAGCAGCATGATGTCCGCAAGAATGGCAACGTGGTGGGGGGGGGGGGCCGGGAACAAGAAGATGACAAGTTGTTATTCTATTGGTATGTACTGTCTCTTTATAGTGTTTTAAAGATTGTTCTTTCAAGTTCGCCTTAGAACGTAGCATTTTATTTCCAAAGTGTAGTAAATCTTTTCTCTCTCACTGGAGGGAGTTCACATTACAAGGCTGCAATTTTTATTTGCCCATCAACTGAGCTTTTGGTGGAAATGACGCACCACCAGCAGCATGATGTACGCAAGATTGGCAACGAGGTGGGGGGGGGGGGGTCGGGAACAAGAAAATGACAAGTTGTTATTCTATTGGTATGTACTGTCTCTTTATAGTGTTTTAAAGATTGTTCTTTCAAGTTCGCCTTAGAACGTAGCCTTTTATTTCCAAAGTGTAGTAAATCTTTGCTCTCTCACAGCAGGGAGTTCACATTACAAGGCTGCAATTTTTATTTGCCCATCAACTGGGCTTTTGGTGGAAATGACGCACCACCAGCAGCATGATGTCCGCAACAGTGGCAACGAGGTGGGGGGGGGGGGGGCCGGGAACAAGAAGATGACAAGTTGTTATTCTATTGGTATGTACTGTCTCTTTATAGTGTTTTAAAGATTGTTCTTTCAAGTTCGCCTTAGAACGTAGCATTTTATTTCCAAAGTGTAGTAAATCTTTGCTCTCTCACAGCAGGGAGTTCACATTACAAGGCTGCAATTTTTATTTGCCCATCAACTGGGCTTTTGGTGGAAATGACGCACCACCTGCAGCATGATGTACGCAAGAGTGGCAACGAGGTGGGGGGGGGGGGGGGCCGGGAACAAGAAAATGACAAGTTGTTATTCTATTGGTATGTACTGTCTCTTTATAGTGTTTTAAAGATTGTTCTTTCAAGTTCGCCTTAGAACGTAGCCTTTTATTTCCAAAGTGTAGTAAATCTTTGCTCTCTCACAGCATGGAGTTCACATTACAAGGCTGCAATTTTTATTTGCCCATCAACTGGGCTTTTGGTGGAAATGACGCACCACCACCAGCATGATGTCCGCAAGAATGGCAACATGGTGGGGGGGGGGGGGGGGAGCCGTGAACAAGAAGATGACAAGTTGTTATTCTATTGGTATGTACTGTCTCTTTATAGTGTTTTAAAGATTGTTCTTTCAAGTTCGCCTTAGAACGTAGCATTTTATTTCCAAAGTGTAGTAAATCTTTGCTCTCTCACAGCAGGGAGTTCACATTACAAGGCTGCAATTTTTATTTGCCCATCAACTGGGCTTTTTGTGGAAATGACGCACCACCAGCAGCATGATGTCCGCAAGAGTGGCAACGAGGTGGAGGGGGGGGGGGGGGGGCCGGGAACAAGAAAATGACAAGTTGTTATTCTATTGGTATGTACTGTCTCTTTATAGTGTTTTAAAGATTGTTCTTTCAAGTTCGCCTTAGATCGTAGCACTTTATTTCCAAAGTGTAGTAAATCTTTGCTCTCTCACAGCAGGGAGTTCATATTACAAGGCTGCAATTTTTATTTGCCCATCAACTGGGCTTTTGGTGGAAATGACGCACCATCAGCAGCATGATGTACGCATGAGTGGCAACGATGTGGGGGGGGGGGGGGGTCGGGAACAAGAAAATGACAAGTTGTTATTCTATTGGTATGTACTGTCTCTTTATAGTGTTTTAAAGATTGTTCTTTCAAGTTTGCCTTAGAACGTAGCCTTTTATTTCCAAAGTGTAGTAAATCTTTGCTCCCTCACAGCAGGGAGTTCACATTACAAGGCTGCAATTTTTATTTGCCCATCAACTGGGCTTTTGGTGGAAATGACGCACCACCAGCAGCATGATGTCCGCAAGAGTGGCAACGAGGTTGGGGGGGGGGCCGGGAACAAGAAGATGACAAGTTGTTATTCTATTGGTATGTACTGTCTCTTTATAGTGTTTTAAAGATTGTTCTTTCAAGTTCGCCTTAGAACGTAGCATTTTATTTCCAAAGTGTAGTAAATCTTTGCTCTCTCACAGCAGGGACTTCACATTAGAAGGCTGCAATTTTTATTTGCCCATCAACTGGGCTTTTGGTGGAAATGACGCACCACCAGCAGCATGATGTACGCAAGAGTGGCAACGAGGTGGGGGGGGGGGGGTCGGGAACAAGAAAATGACAAGTTGTTAGTCTATTGGTATGTACTGTCTCTTTATAGTGTTTTAAAGATTGTTCTTTCAAGTTCGCCTTAATTCGTAGCATTTTATTTCCAAAGTGTAGTAAATCTTTGCTCTCTCACAGCAGGGAGTTCACATTACAAGGCTGCAATTTTTATTTGCCCATCAACTGGGCTTTTGGTGGAAATGACGCACCATCAGCAGCGTGATGTACGCACGAGTGGCAACGAGGTTGGGGGGGGGGCCGGGAACAAGAAGATGACAAGTTGTTATTCTATTGGTATGTACTGTCTCTTTATAGTGTTTTAAAGATTGTTCTTTCAAGTTCGCCTTAGAACGTAGCCTTTTATTTCCAAAGGGTAGTAAATCTTTGCTCTCTCACAGCAGGGAGTTCACATTAGAAGGCTGCAATTTTTATTTGCCCATCAACTGGGCTTTTGGTGGAAATGACGCACCACCAGCAGCATGATGTCCGCAACAGTGGCAACGAGGTGGGAGAAGGGGGGGGCGGGAACAAGAAGATGACAAGTTGTTATTATATTGGTATGTACTGTCTCTTTATAGTGTTTTAAAGATTGTTCTTTCAAGTTCGCCTTAGAACGTAGCATTTTATTTCCAAAGTGTA
Organism: Schistocerca cancellata; assembly: GCF_023864275.1. NCBI lineage: Eukaryota > Metazoa > Arthropoda > Insecta > Orthoptera > Acrididae > Schistocerca > Schistocerca cancellata. Next base: position 29,476,150 of record NC_064637.1, on the reverse strand, counting down.
GTAAATCTTTGCTCTCTCACAGCAGGGAGTTCACATTACATGGCTGCAATTTTTATTTGCCCATCAACTGGGCTTTTGGTGGAAATGACGCACCACCAGCAGCATGATGTACGCAAGAGTGGCAACGAGGTGGGGGGGGGGGGGGGCCGGGAACAAGAAAATGACAAGATGTTATTCTATTGGTATGTACTGTCTCTTTATAGTGTTTTAAAGATTGTTCTTTGAAGTTCGCCTTAGAACGTAGCCTTTTATTTCCAAAGTGTAGTAAATCTTTGCGCTCTCACAGCATGGAGTTCACATTACAAGGCTGCAATTTTTATTTGCCCATCAACTGGGCTTTTGGTGGAAATGACGCACCACCAGCAGCATGATGTCCGCAAGAATGGCAACGTGGTGGGGGGGGGGGGGGGGGCCGGGAACAAGAAGATGACAAGTTGTTATTCTATTGGTATGTACTGTCTCTTTATAGTGTTTTAAAGATTGTTCTTTCAAGTTCGCCTTAGAACGTAGCATTTTATTTCCAAAGTGTAGTAAATCTTTTCTCTCTCACAGGAGGGAGTTCACATTACAAGGCTGCAATTTTTATTTGCCCATCAACTGAGCTTTTGGTGGAAATGACGCACCACCAGCAGCATGATGTACGCAAGATTGGCAACGAGGTGGGGGGGGGGGGTGGGGGTCGGGAACAAGAAAATGACAAGTTGTTATTCTATTGGTATGTACTGTCTCTTTATAGTGTTTTAAAGATTGTTCTTTCAAGTTCGCCTTAGAACGTAGCCTTTTATTTCCAAAGTGTAGTAAATCTTTGCTCTCTCACAGCAGGGAGTTCACATTACAAGGCTGCAATTTTTATTTGCCCATCAACTGGGCTTTTGGTGGAAATGACGCACCACCAGCAGCATGATGTCCGCAACAGTGGCAACGAGGTGGGGGGGGGGGGGCCGGGAACAAGAAGATGACAAGTTGTTATTCTATTGGTATGTACTGTCTCTTTATAGTGTTTTAAAGATTGTTCTTTCAAGTTCGCCTTAGAACGTAGCATTTTATTTCCAAAGTGTAGTAAATCTTTGCTCTCTCACAGCAGGGAGTTCACATTACAAGGCTGCAATTTTTATTTGCCCATCACCTGGGCTTTTGGTGGAAATGACGCACCACCTGCAGCATGATGTACGCAAGAGTGGCAACGAGGTGGGGGGGGGGGGGGCCGGGAACAAGAAAATGACAAGTTGTTATTCTATTGGTATGTACTGTCTCTTTATAGTGTTTTAAAGATTGTTCTTTCAAGTTCGCCTTAGAACGTTGCCTTTTATTTCCAAAGTGTAGTAAATCTTTGCTCTCTCACAGCATGGAGTTCACATTACAAGGCTGCAATTTTTATTTGCCCATCAACTGGGCTTTTGGTGGAAATGACGCACCACCAGCAGCATGATGTCCGCAAGAATGGCAACATGGTGGGGGGGGGGGGGGGTCCGAAAACAAGAAGATGACAAGTTGTTATTCTATTGGTATGTACTGTCTCTTTATAGTGTTTTAAAGATTGTTCTTTCAAGTTCGCCTTAGAACGTAGCATTTTATTTCCAAAGTGTAGTAAATCTTTGCTCTCTCACAGCAGGGAGTTCACATTACAAGGCTGCAATTTTTATTTGCCCATCAACTGGGCTTTTTGTGGAAATGACGCACTACCAGCAGCATGATGTCCGCAAGAGTGGCAACGTGGTGGGGGGAGGGGGGGGGGGCCGGGAACAAGAAAATGACAAGTTGTTATTCTATTGGTATGTACTGTCTCTTTATAGTGTTTTAAAGATTGTTCTTTCAAGTTTGCCTTAGAACGTAGCCTTTTATTTCCAAAGTGTAGTAAATCTTTGCTCCCTCACAGCAGGGAGTTCACATTACAAGGCTGCAATTTTTATTTGCCCATCAACTGGGCTTTTGGTGGAAATGACGCACTACCAGCAGCATGATGTCCGCAAGAGTGGCAACGAGGTTGGGGGGGGGCCGGGAACAAGAAGATGACAAGTTGTTATTCTATTGGTATGTACTGTCTCTCTATAGTGTTTTAAAGATTGTTCTTTCAAGTTCGCCTTAGAACGTAGCATTTTATTTCCAAAGTGTAGTAAATCTTTGCTCTCTCACAGCAGGGAGTTCACATTACAAGGCTGCAATTTTTATTTGCCCATCAACTGGGCTTTTGGTGGAAATGACGCACCACCAGCAGCATGATGTACGCAAGAGTGGCAACGAGGTGGGGTGGGGGGGGGTCGGGAACAAGAAAATGACAAGCTGTTATTCTATTGGTATGTACTGTCTCTTTATAGTGTTTTAAAGATTGTTCTTTCAAGTTCGCCTTAGATCGTAGCATTTTATTTCCAAAGTGTAGTAAATCTTTGCTCTCTCACAGCAGGGAGTTCACATTACAAGGCTGCAATTTTTATTTGCCCATCAACTGGGCTTTTGGTGGAAATGACGCACCATCAGCAGCATGATGTACGCAAGAGTGGCAACGAGGTGGGGGGGGGGTCGGGAACAAGAAAATGACAAGTTGTTATTCTATTGGTATGTACTGTCTCTTTATAGTGTTTTAAAGATTGTTCTTTCAAGTTCGCCTTAGAACGTAGCATTTTATTTCCAAAGTGTAGTAAATCTTTGCTCTCTCACAGCAGGGAGTTCACATTACAAGGCTGCAATTTTTATTTGCCCATCAACTGCGCTTTTGGTGGAAATGACGCTCCACCAGCAGCATGATGTCCGCAAGAGTGGCAACGAGGTGGGGGGGGGGGTCGGGAACAAGAAAATGAGAAGTTGTTATTCTATTGGTATGTACTGTCTCTTTATAGTGTTTTAAAGATTGTTCTTTCAAGTTCGCCTTAGATCGTAGCATTTTATTTCCAAAGTGTAGTAAATCTTTGCTCTCTCACAGCAGGGAGTTCACATTACAAGGCTGCAATTTTTATTTGCCCATCAACTGGGCTTTTGGTGGAAATGACGCACCATCAGCAGCATGATGTACGCATGAGTGGCAACGAGGTGGGGGGGGGGGGGTCGGGACAAGAAAATGACAAGTTGTTATTCTATTGGTATGTACTGTCTCTTTATAGTGTTTTAAAGATTGTTCTTTCAAGTTTGCCTTAGAACGTAGCCTTTTATTTCCAAAGTGTAGTAAATCTTTGCTCCCTCACAGCAGGGAGTTCACATTACAAGGCTGCAATTTTTATTTGCCCATCAACTGGGCTTTTGGTGGAAATGACGCACCACCAGCAGCATGATGTCCGCAAGAGTGGCAACGAGGTTGGGGGGGGGGGCCGGGAACAAGAAGATGACAAGTTGTTATTCTATTGGTATGTACTGTCTCTTTATAGTGTTTTAAAGATTGTTCTTTCAAGTTCGCCTTAGAACGTAGCATTTTATTTCCAAAGTGTAGTAAATCTTTGCTCTCTCACAGCAGGGAGTTCACATTAGAAGGCTGCAATTTTTATTTGCCCATCAACTGGGCTTTTGGTGAAAATGACGCACCACCAGCAGCATGATGTACGCAAGAGTGGTAACGAGGTGGGGGGGGGGGGGGTCGGGAACAAGAAAATGACAAGTTGTTAGTCTATTGGTATGTACTGTCTCTTTATAGTGTTTTAAAGATTGTTCTTTCAAGTTCGCCTTAGATCGTAGCATTTTATTTCCAAAGTGTAGTAAATCTTTGCTCTCTCACAGCAGGGAGTTCACATTACAAGGCTGCAATTTTTATTTGCCCATCAACTGGGCTTTTGGTGGAAATGACGCACCATCAGCAGCATGATGTACGCACGAGTGGCAACGAGGTGGGGGGGGGGGGGTCGGGAACAAGAAAATGACAAGTTGTTATTCTATTGGTATGTAATGTCTCTTTATAGTGTTTTAAAGATTGTTCTTTCAAGTTCGCCTTAGAACGTAGCATTTTATTTCCAAAGTGTAGTAAATCTTTGCTCTCTCACAGCAGGGAGTTCACATTACAAGGCTGCAATTTTTATTTGCCCATCAACTGGGCTTTTGGTGGAAATGACGCACCACCAGCAGCATGATGTACGCAAGAGTGGCAACGAGGTGGGGGGGGGGGGGGGGCCGGGAACAAGAAAATGACAAGTTGTTATTCTATTGGTATGTACTGTCTCTTTATAGTGTTTTAAAGATTGTTCTTTCAAGTTTGCCTTAGAACGTAGCCTTTTATTTCCAAAGTGTAGTAAATCTTTGCTCCCTCACAGCAGGGAGTTCACATTACAAGGCTGCAATTTTTATTTGCCCATCAACTGGGCTTTTGGTGGAAATGACGCACCACCAGCAGCATGATGTCCGCAAGAGTGGCAACGAGGTGGGGGGGGGGGTCGGGAACAAGAAAATGACAAGTTGTTATTCTATTGGTATGTACTGTCTCTTTATAGTGTTTTAAAGATTGTTCTTTCAAGTTCGCCTTAGAACGTAGCATTTTATTTCCAAAGTGTAGTAAATCTTTGCTCTCTCACAGCAGGGAGTTCACATTACAAGGCTGCAATTTTTATTTGCCCATCAACTGGGCTTTTGGTGGAAATGACGCACCACCAGCAGCATGATGTCCGGAAGAGTGGCAACGAGGTGGGGGGGGGGGGGGGGGGCCGGGAACAAGAAGATGACAAGTTGTTATTCTATTGGTATGTACTGTCTCTTTATAGTGTTTTAAAGATTGTTCTTTCAAGTTCGCCTTAGAACGTAGCATTTTATTTCCAAAGTGTAGTAAATCTTTGCTCTCTCACAGCAGGGAGTTCACATTACAAGGCTGCAATTTTTATTTGCCCATCAACTGGGCTTTTGGTGGAAATGACGCACCACCAGCAGCATGATGTCCGCAAGAGTGGCAACGAGGCGGGGGGGGGGGGGGGGGGCCGGGAACAAGAAGATGACAAGTTGTTATTCTATTGGTATGTACTGTCTCTTTATAGTGTTTTAAAGATTGTTCTTTCAAGTTCGCCTTAGAACGTAGCATTTTATTTCCAAAGTGTAGTAAATCTTTTCTCTCTCACAGGAGGGAGTTCACATTACAAGGCTGCAATTTTTATTTGCCCATCAACTGGGCTTTTGGTGGAAATGACGCACCACCAGCAGCATGATGTACGCAAGAGTGGCAACGAGGTGGGGGGGGGGGGTCGGGAACAAGAAAATGACAAGTTGTTATTCTATTTTTATGTACTGTCTCTTTATAGTGTTTTAAAGATTGTTCTTTCAAGTTCGCCTTAGAACGTAGCCTTTTATTTCCAAAGTGTAGTAAATCTTTGCTCTCTCACAGCAGGGAGTTCACATTACAAGGCTGCAATTTTTATTTGCCCATCAACTGGGCTTTTGGTGGAAATGATGCACCACCAGCAGCATGATGTCCGCAACAGTGGCAACGAGGTGGGGGGGGGGGGCCGGGAACAAGAAGATGACAAGTTGTTATTCTATTGGTATGTACTGTCTCTTTATAGTGTTTTAAAGATTGTTCTTTCAAGTTCGCCTTAGAACGTAGCATTTTATTTCCATAGTGTAGTAAATCTTTGCTCTCTCACAGCAGGTAGTTCACATTACAAGGCTGCAATTTTTATTTGCCCATCAACTGGGCTTTTGGTGGAAATGACGCACCACCAGCAGCATGATGTCCGCAAGAGTGGTAACGAGGGGGGGGGGGGGGGGCCGGGAACAAGAAGATGACAAGTTGTTATTCTATTGGTATGTACTGTCTCTTTATAGTGTTTTAAAGATTGTTCTTTCAAGTTCGCCTTAGAACGTAGCCTTTTATTTCCAAAGTGTAGTAAATCTTTGCTCTCTCACAGCAGGGAGTTCACATTACAAGGCTGCAATTTTTATTTGCCCATCAACTGGGCTTTTGGTGGAAATGACGCACCACCAGCAGCATGATGTCCGCAAGAGTGGCAACGAGGTTGGGGGGGGGGGCCGGGAACAAGAAGATGACAAGTTGTTATTCTATTGGTATGTACTGTCTCTTTATAGTGTTTTAAAGATTGTTCTTTCAAGTTCGCCTTAGAACGTAGCATTTTATTTCCAAAGTGTAGTAAATCTTTGCTCTCTCACAGCAGGGAGTTCACATTAGAAGGCTGCAATTTTTATTTGCCCATCAACTGGGCTTTTGGTGAAAATGACGCACCACCAGCAGCATGATGTACGCAAGAGTGGTAACGAGGTGGGGGGGGGGGGGGGTCGGGAACAAGAAAATGACAAGTTGTTAGTCTATTGGTATGTACTGTCTCTTTATAGTGTTTTAAAGATTGTTCTTTCAAGTTCGCCTTAGATCGTAGCATTTTATTTCCAAAGTGTAGTAAATCTTTGCTCTCTCACAGCAGGGAGTTCACATTACAAGGCTGCAATTTTTATTTGCCCATCAACTGGGCTTTTGGTGGAAATGACGCACCATCAGCAGCATGATGTACGCACGAGTGGCAACGAGGTGGGGGGGGGGGGTCGGGAACAAGAAAATGACAAGTTGTTATTCTATTGGTATGTAATGTCTCTTTATAGTGTTTTAAAGATTGTTCTTTCAAGTTCGCCTTAGAACGTAGCATTTTATTTCCAAAGTGTAGTAAATCTTTGCTCTCTCACAGCAGGGAGTTCACATTACAAGGCTGCAATTTTTATTTGCCCATCAACTGGGCTTTTGGTGGAAATGACGCACCACCAGCAGCATGATGTACGCAAGAGTGGCAACGAGGTGGGGGGGGGGGGGGGCCGGGAACAAGAAAATGACAAGTTGTTATTCTATTGGTATGTACTGTCTCTTTATAGTGTTTTAAAGATTGTTCTTTCAAGTTTGCCTTAGAACGTAGCCTTTTATTTCCAAAGTGTAGTAAATCTTTGCTCCCTCACAGCAGGGAGTTCACATTACAAGGCTGCAATTTTTATTTGCCCATCAACTGGGCTTTTGGTGGAAATGACGCACCACCAGCAGCATGATGTCCGCAAGAGTGGCTACGAGGTGGGGGGGGGGGTCGGGAACAAGAAAATGACAAGTTGTTATTCTATTGGTATGTACTGTCTCTTTATAGTGTTTTAAAGATTGTTCTTTCAAGTTCGCCTTAGAACGTAGCATTTTATTTCCAAAGTGTAGTAAATCTTTGCTCTCTCACAGCAGGGAGTTCACATTACAAGGCTGCAATTTTTATTTGCCCATCAACTGGGCTTTTGGTGGAAATGACGCACCACCAGCAGCATGATGTCCGGAAGAGTGGCAACGAGGTGGGGGGGGAGGGGGGGGCCGGGAACAAGAAGATGACAAGTTGTTATTCTATTGGTATGTACTGTCTCTTTATAGTGTTTTAAAGATTGTTCTTTCAAGTTCGCCTTAGAACGTAGCATTTTATTTCCAAAGTGTAGTAAATCTTTGCTCTCTCACAGCAGGGAGTTCACATTACAAGGCTGCAATTTTTATTTGCCCATCAACTGGGCATTTGGTGGAAAAGACGCACCACCAGCAGCATGATGTCAGCAAGAGTGGCAACGAGGTGGGGGGGGGGGGGGCCGGGAACAAGAAGATGACAAGTTGTTATTCTATTGGTATGTACTGTCTCTTTATAGTGTTTTAAAGATTGTTCTTTCAAGTTCGCCTTAGAACGTAGCCTTTTATTTCCAAAGTGTAGTAAATCTTTGCTCTCTCACAGCAGGGAGTTCACATTACAAGGCTGCAATTTTTATTTGCCCATCAACTGGGCTTTTGGTGGAAATGACGCACCACCAGCAGCATGATGTCCGCAAGAGTGGCAACGAGGCGGGGGGGGGGGGGGGCCGGGAACAAGAAGATGACAAGTTGTTATTCTATTGGTATGTACTGTCTCTTTATAGTGTTTTAAAGATTGTTCTTTCAAGTTCGCCTTAGAACGTAGCATTTTATTTCCAAAGTGTAGTAAATCTTTTCTCTCTCACAGGAGGGAGTTCACATTACAAGGCTGCAATTTTTATTTGCCCATCAACTGGGCTTTTGGTGGAAATGACGCACCACCAGCAGCATGATGTACGCAAGAGTGGCAACGAGGTGGGGGGGGGGGGTCGGGAACAAGAAAATGACAAGTTGTTATTCTATTTTTATGTACTGTCTCTTTATAGTGTTTTAAAGATTGTTCTTTCAAGTTCGCCTTAGAACGTAGCCTTTTATTTCCAAAGTGTAGTAAATCTTTGCTCTCTCACAGCAGGGAGTTCACATTACAAGGCTGCAATTTTTATTTGCCCATCAACTGGGCTTTTGGTGGAAATGATGCACCACCAGCAGCATGATGTCCGCAACAGTGGCAACGAGGTGGGGGGGGGGGCCGGGAACAAGAAGATGACAAGTTGTTATTCTATTGGTATGTACTGTCTCTTTATAGTGTTTTAAAGATTGTTCTTTCAAGTTCGCCTTAGAACGTAGCATTTTATTTCCATAGTGTAGTAAATCTTTGCTCTCTCACAGCAGGTAGTTCACATTACAAGGCTGCAATTTTTATTTGCCCATCAACTGGGCTTTTGGTGGAAATGACGCACCACCAGCAGCATGATGTCCGCAAGAGTGGTAACGAGGGGGGGGGGGGGGGGCCGGGAACAAGAAGATGACAAGTTGTTATTCTATTGGTATGTACTGTCTCTTTATAGTGTTTTAAAGATTGTTCTTTCAAGTTCGCCTTAGAACGTAGCCTTTTATTTCCAAAGTGTAGTAAATCTTTGCTCTCTCACAGCAGGGAGTTCACATTACAAGGCTGCAATTTTTATTTGCCCATCAACTGGGCTTTTGGTGGAAATGACGCACCACCAGCAGCATGATGTCCGCAAGAGTGGCAACGAGGGGGGGGGGGGGGGGCGGGAACAAGAAGATGACAAGTTGTTATTCTATTGGTATGTACTGTCTCTTTATAGTGTTTTAAAGATTGTTCTTTCAAGTTCGCCTTAGAACGTAGCATTTTATTTCCAAAGTGTAGTAAATCTTTGCTCTCTCACAGCAGGGTTTTCACATTACAAGGCTGCAATTTTTATTTGCCCATCAACTGGGCTTTTGGTGGAAATGACGCACCACCAGCAGCATGATGTCCGGAAGAGTGGCAACGAGGGGGGGGGGGGGGGCCGGGAACAAGAAGATGACAAGTTGTTATTCTATTGGTATGTACTGTCTCTTTATAGTGTTTTAAAGATTGTTCTTTCAAGTTCGCCTTAGAACGTAGCATTTTATTTCCAAAGTGTAGTAAATCTTTGCTCTCTCACAGCAGGGAGTTCACATTACAAGGCTGCAATTTTTATTTGCCCATCAACTGGGCATTTGGTGGAAAAGACGCACCACCAGCAGCATGATGTCAGCAAGAGTGGCAACGAGGTGGGGGGGGGGGGGGCCGGGAACAAGAAGATGACAAGTTGTTATTCTATTGGTATGTACTGTCTCTTTATAGTGTTTTAAAGATTGTTCTTTCAAGTTCGCCTTAGAACGTAGCCTTTTATTTCCAAAGTGTAGTAAATCTTTGCTCTCTCACAGCAGGGAGTTCACATTACAAGGCTGCAATTTTTATTTGCCCATCAACTGGGCTTTTGGTGGAAATGACGCACCACCAGCAGCATGATGTCCGCAAGAGTGGCAACGAGGCGGGGGGGGGGGGGGGGGGGGGGCCGGGAACAAGAAGATGACAAGTTGTTATTCTATTGGTATGTACTGTCTCTTTATAGTGTTTTAAAGATTGTTCTTTCAAGTTCGCCTTAGAACGTAGCATTTTATTTCCAAAGTGTAGTAAATCTTTTCTCTCTCACAGGAGGGAGTTCACATTACAAGGCTGCAATTTTTATTTGCCCATCAACTGGGCTTTTGGTGGAAATGACGCACCACCAGCAGCATGATGTACGCAAGAGTGGCAACGAGGTGGGGGGGGGGGGTCGGGAACAAGAAAATGACAAGTTGTTATTCTATTTTTATGTACTGTCTCTTTATAGTGTTTTAAAGATTGTTCTTTCAAGTTCGCCTTAGAACGTAGCCTTTTATTTCCAAAGTGTAGTAAATCTTTGCTCTCTCACAGCAGGGAGTTCACATTACAAGGCTGCAATTTTTATTTGCCCATCAACTGGGCTTTTGGTGGAAATGATGCACCACCAGCAGCATGATGTCCGCAAGAGTGGCAACGAGGTGGGGGGGGGGCCGGGAACAAGAAGATGACAAGTTGTTATTCTATTGGTATGTACTGTCTCTTTATAGTGTTTTAAAGATTGTTCTTTCAAGTTCGCCTTAGAACGTAGCATTTTATTTCCATAGTGTAGTAAATCTTTGCTCTCTCAGAGCAGGTAGTTCACATTACAAGGCTGCAATTTTTATTTGCCCATCAACTGGGCTTTTGGTGGAAATGACGCACCACCAGCAGCATGATGTCCGCAAGAGTGGTAACGAGGGGGGGGGGGGGGCCGGGAACAAGAAGATGACAAGTTGTTATTCTATTGGTATGTACTGTCTCTTTATAGTGTTTTAAAGATTGTTCTTTCAAGTTCGCCTTAGAACGTAGCATTTTATTTCCAAAGTGTAGTAAATCTTTTCTCTCTCACAGCAGGGAGTTCACATTACAAGGCTGCAATTTTTATTTGCCCATCAACTGGGCTTTTGGTGGAAATGACGCACCACCAGCAGCATGATGTACGGAAGAGTGGCAACGCGGGGGGGGGGGGGGGGGGTCGGGAACAAAAAATGACAAGTTGTTATTCTATTGGTATGTACTGTCTCTTTATAGTGTTTTAAAGATTGTTCTTTCAAGTTCGCCTTAGAACGTAGCCTTTTATTTCCAAAGTGTAGTAAATCTTTGCTCTCTCACAGCAGGGAGTTCACATTACAAGGCTGCAATTTTTATTTGCCCATCAACTGGGCTTTTGGTGGAAATGACGCACCACCAGCAGCATGATGTCCGCAAGAGTGGCAACGAGGTGGGGGGGGGGGCCGGGAACCAGAAGATGACAAGTTGTTATTCTATTGGTATGTACTGTCTCTTTATAGTGTTTTAAAGATTGTTCTTTAAAGTTCGCCTTAGAACGTAGCATTTTATTTCCAAAGTGTAGTAAATCTTTGCTCTCTCACAGCAGGGTGTTCACATTACAAGGCTGCAATTTTTATTTGCCCATCAACTGGGCTTTTGGTGGAAATGACGCACCACCAGCAGCATGATGTCCGCAAGAGTGGCAACGATGTGGGGGGGGGGGGGGGGGTCAGGAACAAGAAAATGACAAGTTGTTATTCTATTGGTATGTACTGTCTCTTTATAGTGTTTTAAAGATTGTTCTTTCAAGTTCGCCTTAGAACGTAACATTTTATTTCCAAAGTGTAGTAAATCTTTTCTCTCTCACAGCAGGGAGTTCACATTACAAGGCTGCAATTTTTATTTGCCCATCAACTGGGCTTTTGGTGGAAATGACGCACCACCAGCAGCATGATGTCCGCAAGAGTGGCAACGAGGGGGAGGGGGGGGCTGGGAACAAGAAGATGACAAGTTGTTATTCTATTGGTATGTAATGTCTCTTTATAGTGTTATAAAGATTGTTCTTTCAAGTTCGCCTTAGAACGTAGCATTTTGTTTCCAAAGTGTAGTAAATCTTTTCTCTCTCACAGCAGGGAGTTCACATTACAAGGCTGCAATTTTTATTTGCCCATCAACTGGGCTTTTGGTGGAAATGACGCACCACCAGCAGCATGATGTACGCAAGAGTGGCAACGAGGGGGGGGGGGGGTCGGGAACAAGAAAATGACAAGTTGTTATTCTATTGGTATGTACTGTCTCTTTATAGTGTTTTAAAGATTGTTCTTTCAAGTTCGCCTTAGAACGTAGCCTTTTATTTCCAAAGTGTCGTAAATCTTTGCTCTCTCACAGCAGGGAGTTCACATTACAAGGCTGCAATTTTTATTTGCCCATCAACTGGGCAATTGGTGGAAATGACGCACCACCAGCAGCATGATGTCCGCAAGAGTGGCAACGAGTTGGGGGGGGGGGGCCGGGAACAAGAAGATGACAAGTTGTTATTCTATTGGTATGTACTGTCTCTTTATAGTGTTTTAAAGATTGTTCTTTCAAGTTCGCCTTAGAACGTAGCATTTTATTTCCAAAGTGTAGTAAATCTTTGCTCTCTCACAGCAGGGTGTTCACATTACAAGGCTGCAATTTTTATTTGCCCATCAACTGGGCTTTTGGTGGAAATGACGCACCACCAGCAGCATGATGTCCGCAAGAGTGGCAACGAGGGGATAAGGGGGGCCGGGAACAAGAAGATGACAAGTTGTTATTCTATTAGTATGTACTGTCTGTTTATAGTGTTTTAAAGATTGTTCTTTCAAGTTCGCCTTAGAACGTAGCATTTTATTTCCAAAGTGTAGTAAATCTTTGCTCTCTCACAGCAGGGAGTTCACATTACAAGGCTGCAATTTTTATTTGCCCATCAACTGGGCTTTTGGTGGAAATGACGCACCACCAGCAGCATGATGTCCGCAAGAGTGGCAACGAGGTGGGGGGGGGCCGGGATCAAGAAGATGACAAGTTGTTATTCTATTGGTATGTACTGTCTCTTTATAGTGTTTTAAAGATTGTTCTTTCAAGTTCGCCTTAGAACATAGCATTTTATTTCCATAGTGTAGTAAATCTTTGCTCTCTCACAGCAAGGTGTTCACATTACAAGGCTACAATTTTTATTTGCCCATCAACTGGGCTTTTGGTGGAAATGACGCACCACCAGCAGCATGATGTCCACAAGAGTGGCAATGAGGTGGGGTGGGGCCGGGAACAAGAAGATGACTAGTTGTTATTGTATTGGTATGTACTGTCTCTTTGTCGTGTTTTAAAGATTGTTCTTTCAAGTTCGCCTTAGAACGTAGCATTTTATTTCCAAAGTGTAGTAAATCTTTGCTCTCTCGCAGCAGGGAGTTCACATTACAAGGCTGCAATTTTTATTTGCCCATCAACTGGGCTTTTGGTGGAAATGACACACCACCAGCAGCATGATGTCCGCAAGAGTGGCAACGAGGTGGGGGGGGGGGGGGGGGGGGCGGGAACAAGAAGATGACAAGTTGTTAGTCTATTGGTATGTACTGTCTCTTTATAGTGTTTTAAAGATTGTTCTTTCAAGTTCGCCTTAGAATGTAGCCTTTTATTTCCAAAGTGTAGTAAATCTTTGCTCTCTCACAGCAGGGAGTTCACATTACAAGGCTGCAATTTTTATTTGCCCATCAACTGGGCTTTTGGTGGAAATGACGCACCACCAGCAGCATGATGTCCGCAAGAGTGGCAACAAGGTGGGTGGGGGGGGGGGCCGGGAACAAGAAGATGACAAGTTGTTATTCTATTGGTATGTACTGTCTCTTTATAGTGTTTTAAAGATTGTTCTTTCAAGTTCGCCTTAGAACGTAGCATTTTATTTCCAAAGTGTAGTAAATCTTTGCTCTCTCACAGCAGGGAGTTCACATTACAAGGCTGCAATTTAATTTGCCCATCAACTGGGCTTTTGGTGGAAATGACGCACCACCAGCAGCATGATGTCCGCAAGAGTGGCAACGAGGTGGGGGGGGGGGGGGGGGGCCGGGAACAAGAAGATGACAAGTTGTTATTCTATTGGTATGTACTGTCTCTTTATAGTGTTTTAAAGATTGTTCTTTCAAGTTCGCCTTAGAACGTAGCATTTTATTTCCAGAGTGTAGTAAATCTTTGCTCTCTCACAGCAGGGAGTTCACATTACAAGGCTGCAATTTTTATTTGCCCATCAACTGGGCTTTTGGTGGAAATGACGCACCACCAGAAGCATGATGTCCGCAAGAGTGGCAACGAGGTGGGGGGGGGGGCCGGGAACAAGAAGATGACAAGTTGTTATTCTATTGGTATGTACTGTCTCTTTATAATGTTTTAAAGATTGTTCTTTCAAGTTCGCCTTAGAACGTAGCATTTTATTTCCAAAGTGTAGTAAATCTTTTCTCTCTCACAGCAGGGAGTTCACATTACAAGGCTGCAATTTTTATTTGCCCATCAACTGGGCTTTTGGTGGAAATGACGCACCACCAGCAGCATGATGTCCGCAAGAGTTTCAATGAGGGGGGGGGGGGGCCGGGAACAAGAAGATGACAAGTTGTTATTCTATTGGTATGTAATGTCTCTTTATAGTGTTTTAAAGATTGTTCTTTCAAGTTCGCCTTAGAACGTAGCCTTTTATTTCCAAAGTGTAGTAAATCTTTGCTCTCTCACAGCAGGGAGTTCACATTACAAGGCTGCAATTTTTATTTGCCCATCAACTGGGCTTTTGGTGGAAATGACGCACCACCAGCAGCATGATGTCCGCAAGAGTGGCAACGAGGTGGGGGGGGGGGGCCAGGAACAAGAAGATGACAAGTTGTTATTCTATTGGTAAGTACTGTCTCTTTATAGTGTTTTAAAGATTGTTCTTTCAAGTTCGCCTTAGAACGTAGCATTTTATTTCCAAAGTGTAGTAAATCTTTGCTCTCTCACAGCAGGGTGTTCACATTACAAGGCTGCAAATTTTATTTGCCCATCAACTGGGCTTTTGGTGGAAATGACGCACCACCAGCAGCATGATGTACGCAAGAGTGGTAACGAGGGGGGGGGGGGGGCGGGAACAAGAAAATGGCAAGTTGTTATTCTATTGGTATGTACTGTCTCTTTATAGTGTTTTAAAGATTGTTCTTTCAAGTTCGCCTTAGAACGTAGCATTTTATTTCCAAAGTGTAGTAAATCTTTGCTCTCTCACAGCAGGGTGTTCACATTACAAGGCTGCAATTTTTATTTGCCCATCAACTGGGCTTTTGGTGGAAATGACGCACCACCAGCAGCATGATGTCCGCAAGAGTGGCAACGAGGTGGGGGGGGGGCCGGGAACAAGAAGATGACAAGTTGTTATTCTATTGGTAAATACTGTCTCTTTATAGTGTTTTAAAGATTGTTCTTTCAAGTTCGCCTTAGAACGTAGCATGTTATTTCCAAAGTGTAGTAAATCTTTGCTCTCTCACAGCAGGGAGTTCACATTACAAGGCTGCAAATTTTATTTGCCCATCAACTGGGCTTTTGGTGGAAATGACGCACCACCAGCAACATGATGTCCGCAAGAGTGGCAACGAGGGGGGGGGGGGGGGGGGCGGGAACAAGAAAATGGCAAGTTGTTATTCTATTGGTATGTACTGTCTCTTTATAGTGTTTTAAAGATTGTTCTTTCAAGTTCGCCTTAGAACGTAGCATTTTATTTCCTAAGTGTAGTAAATCTTTGCTCTCTCACAGCAGGGTGTTCACATTACAAGGCTGCAATTTTTATTTGCCCATCAACTGGGCTTTTGGTGGAAATGACACACCACCAGCAGCATGATGTCCGCAAGAGTGGAAACGTGGGGGGGGGGGGAGGGGGGGCGGGAACAAGAAGATGACAAGTTGTTATTCTATTGGTATGTACTGTCTCTTTATAGTGTTTTAAAGATTGTTCTTTCAAGTTCGCCTTAGAACGTAGCCTTTTATTTCCAAAGTGTAGTAAATCTTTGCTCTCTCACAGCAGGGAGTTCACATTACAAGGCTGCAATTTTTATTTGCCCATCAACTGGGCTTTTGGTGGAAATGACGCACCACCAGCAGCATGATGTCCGCAAGAGTGGCAACGAGGTGGGGGGGGGGGCCGGGAACAAGAAGATGACAAGTTGTTATTCTATTGGTATGTACTGTCTCTTTATAGTGTTTTAAAGATTGTTCTTTCAAGTTTGCCTTAGAACGTAGCATTTTATTTCCAAAGTGTAGTAAATCTTTTCTCTCTCACAGCAGGGAGTTCACATTACAAGGCTGCAATTTTTATTTGCCCATCAACTGGGCTTTTGGTGGAAATGACGCACCACCAGCAGCATGATGTCCGCAAGAGTTTCAACGGGGGGGGGGGGGGGGCCGGGATCAAGAAGATGACAAGTTGTTATTCTATTGGTATGTAATGTCTCTTTATAGTGTTTTAAAGATTGTTCTTTCAAGTTCGCCTTAGAACGTAGCATTTTATTTCCAAAGTGTAATAAATCTTTTCTCTCTCACAGCAGGGAGTTCACATTACAAGGCTGCAGTTTTTATTTGCCCATCAACTGGGCTTTTGGTGGAAATGACGCACCACCAGCAGCATGATGTCCGCAAGAGTGGCAACGAGGTGGGGGGGGGGGCCAGGAACAAGAAGATTACAAGTTGTTATTCTATTGGTAAGTACTGTCTCTTTATAGTGTTTTAAAGATTGTTCTTTCAAGTTCGCCTTAGAACGTAGCATTTTATTTCCAAAGTGTAGTAAATCTTTGCTCTCTCACAGCAGGGTGTTCACATTACAAGGCTGCAAATTTTATTTGCCCATCAACTGGGCTTTTGGTGGAAATGACGCACCACCAGCAGCATGATGTCCGCAAGAGTGGCAACGAGGGGGGGGGGGGGGGCGGGAACAAGAAAATGGCAAGTTGTTATTCTATTGGTATGTACTGTCTCTTTATAGTGTTTTAAAGATTGTTCTTTCAAGTTCGCCTTAGAACGTAGCATTTTATTTCCAAAGTGTAGTAAATCTTTGCTCTCTCACAGCAGGGTGTTCACATTACAAGGCTGCAATTTTTATTTGCCCATCAACTGGGCTTTTGGTGGAAATGACGCACCACCAGCAGCATGATGTCCGCAAGAGTGGCAACGAGGTGGGGGGGGGGCCGGGAACAAGAAGATGACAAGTTGTTATTCTATTGGTAAGTACTGTCTCTTTATAGTGTTTTAAAGATTGTTCTTTCAAGTTCGCCTTAGAACGTAGCATTTTATTTCCAAACTGTAGTAAATCTTTGCTCTCTCACAGCAGGGAGTTCACATTACAAGGCTGCAAATTTTATTTGCCCATCAACTGGGCTTTTGGTGGAAATGACGCACCACCAGCAGCATGATGTCCGCAAGAGTGGCAACGAGGGGGGGGGGGGAGGGCCGGGAACAAGAAAATGGCAAGTTGTTATTCTATTGGTATGTACTGTCTCTTTATAGTGTTTTAAAGATTGTTCTTTCAAGTTCGCCTTAGAACGTAGCATTTTATTTCCAAAGTGTAGTAAATCTTTGCTCTCTCACAGCAGGGTGTTCACATTACAAGGCTGCAATTTTTATTTGCCCATCAACTGGGCTTTTGGTGGAAATGACACACCACCAGCAGCATGATGTCCGCAAGAGTGGCAAGGAGGGGGGGGGGGGGTCGGGAACAAGAAGATGACAAGTTGTTATTCTATTGGTATGTACTGTCTCTTTATAGTGTTTTAAAGATTGTTCTTTCAAGTTCGCCTTAGAATGTAGCCTTTTATTTCCAAAGTGTAGTAAATCTTTGCTCTCTCACAGCAGGGAGTTCACATTACAAGGCTGCAATTTTTATTTGCCCATCAACTGGGCTTTTGGTGGAAATGACGCACCACCAGCAGCATGATGTCCGCAAGAGTGGCAACGAGGTGGGGGGGGGGGGGCCGGGAACAAGAAGATGACAAGTTGTTATTCTATTGGTATGTACTGTCTCTTTATAGTGTTTTAAAGATTGTTCTTTCAAGTTCGCCTTAGAACGTAGCCTTTTATTTCCAAAGTGTAGTAAATCTTTGCTCTCTCACAGCAGGGAGTTCACATTACAAGGCTGCAATTTTTATTTGCCCATCAACTGGGCTTTTGGTGGAAATGACGCACCACCAGCAGCATGATGTCCGCAAGAGTGGCAACGAGGTGGGGGGGGGGCCGGGAACAAGAAGATGACAAGTTGTTATTCTATTGGTAAGTACTGTCTCTTTATAGTGTTTTAAAGATTGTTCTTTCAAGTTCGCCTTAGAATGTTGCATTTTATTTCCAAAGTGTAGTAAATCTTTGCTCTCTCACAGCAGGGAGTTCACATTACAAGGCTGCAAATTTTATTTGCCCATCAACTGGGCTTTTGGTGGAAATGACGCACCACCAGCAGCATGATGTCCGCAAGAGTGGCAAGGAGGGGGGGGGGGGGCGGGAACAAGAAAATGGCAAGTTGTTATTCTATTGGTATGTACTGTCTCTTTATAGTGTTTTAAAGATTGTTCTTTCAAGTTCGCCTTAGAACGTAGCATTTTATTTCCAAAGTGTAGTAAATCTTTGCTCTCTCACAGCAGGGAGTTCACATTACAAGGCTGCAAATTTTATTTGCCCATCAACTGGGCTTTTGGTGGAAATGACGCACCACCAGCAGCATGATGTCCGCAAGAGTGGTAACGAGGTGGGGGGTGGGGGGGGGGCCGGGAACAAGAAGATGACAAGTTGTTATTCTATTGGTATGTACTGTCTCTTTATAGTGTTTTAAAGATTGTTCTTTCAAGTTCACCTTAGAACGTATCATTTTATTTCCAAAGTGTAGTAAATCTTTGCTCTCTCACAGCAGGGAGTTCACATTACAAGGCTGCAATTTTTATTTGCCCATCAACTGGGATTTTGGTGGAAATGACACACCACCAGCAGCATGATGTCCGCAAGAGTGGCAACGTGGTGGGGGGGGGGGGGGGGGGGGGGCGGGAAAAAGAAGATGACAAGTTGTTAGTCTATTGGTGTGTACTGTCTCTTTATAGTGTTTTAAAGATTGTTCTTTCTAGTTCGCCTTAGAACGTAGCATTTTATTTCCAAAGTGTAGTAAATCTTTGCTCTCTCACAGCACGGAGTTCACATTACAAGGCTGCAATTTTTATTTGCCCATCAACTGGGCTTTTGGTGGAAATGACGCACCACCTGCAGCATGATGTCCGCAAGAGTGGCAACTTGGCGAGGGGGGTGGGGGGGGGGACCGGGAGCAAGAAGATGACAAGTTGTTATTCTATTGGTATGTACTGTCTCTTTATAGTGTTTTAAAGATTGTTCTTTCAAGTTCGCCTTAGAACGTAGCATTTTATTTCCAAAGTGTAGTAAATCTTTGCTCTCTCACAGCAGGGAGTTCACATTACAAGGCTGCAATTTTTATTTGCCCATCAACTGGGCTTTTGGTGGAAATGACGCACCACCAGCAGCATGATGTCCGCAAGAGTGGCAACGAGGTGGGGGGGGGGGGGGGCCGGGAGCAAGAAGATGACAAGTTGTTATTCTATTGGTATGTACTGTCTCTTTATAGTGTTTTAAAGATTGTTCTTTCAAGTTCGCCTTAGAACGTAGCATTTTATTTCCAAAGTGTAGTAAATCTTTGCTCTCTCACAGCTGGGAGTTCACATTACAAGGCTGCAATTTTTATTTGCCCATCAACTGGGATTTTGGTGGAAATGACGCACCACCAGCAGCATGATGTCCGCAAAACTGGCAACGAGGGGGGGGGGGGGGGGCCGGGAACAAGAAGATGACAAGTTGTTATTCTATTGGTATGTACTGTCTCTTTATAGTGTCTTAAAGATTGTTCTTTCAAGTTCACCTTAGAACGTAACATTTTATTTCCAAAGTGTAGTAAATCTTTGCTCTCTCACAGCAGGGAGTTCACATTACAAGGCTGCAATTTTTATTTGCCTATCAACTGGGCTTTTGGTGGAAATGACGCACCACCAGCAGCATGATGTCCGCAAGAGTGGCAAAGAGGTGGGGGGGGGGGGGCGGGAACAAGAAGATGACAAGTTGTTAGTCTATTGTTATGTACTGTCTCTTTATAGTGTTTTAAAGATTGTTCTTTCAAGTTCGCCTTAGAACGTAGCATTTTATTTCCAAAGTGTAGTAAATCTTTGCTCTCTCACAGCAGGGAGTTCACATTACAAGGCTGCAATTTTTATTTGCCCATCAACTGGGCTTTTGGTGGAAATGACGCACCACCTGCAGCATGATGTCCGCAAGAGTGGCAACGTGGGGGGGGGGGGGGGCCGGGAGCAAGAAGATGACAAGTTGTTATTCTATTGGTATGTACTGTCTCTTTATAGTGTTTTAAAGATTGTTCTTTCAAGTTCGCCTTAGAACGTAGCCTTTTATTTGCAAAGTGTAGTAAATCTTTGCTTTCTCACAGCAGGGAGTTCACATTACAAGGCTGCAATTTTTATTTGCCCATCAACTGGGCTTTTGGTGGAAATGACGCACCACCAGCAGCATGATGTCCGCAAGAGTTTCAACGAGGGGAGGGGGGGCCGGGAACAAGAAGATGACAAGTTGTTATTCTATTGGTATGTAATGTCTCTTTATAGTGTTTTAAAGATTGTTCTTTCAAGTTCGCCTTAGAACGTAGCATTTTATTTCCAAAGTGTAGTAAATCTTTGCTCTCTCACAGCAGGGAGTTCACATTACAAGGCTGCAATTTTTATTTGCCCATCAACTGGGCTTTTGGTGGAAATGACGCACCACCTGCAGCATGATGTCCGCAAGAGTGGCAACTTGGCGAGGGGGGTGGGGGGGGGGGGCCGGGAGCAAGAAGATGACAAGTTGTTATTCTATTGGTATGTACTGTCTCTTTATAGTGTTTTAAAGATTGTTCTTTCAAGTTCGCCTTAGAACGTAGCATTTTATTTCCAAAGTGTAGTAAATCTTTGCTCTCTCACAGCAGGGAGTTCACATTACAAGGCTGCAATTTTTATTTGCCCATCAACTGGGCTTTTGGTGGAAATGACGCACCACCAGCAGCATGATGTCCGCAAGAGTGGCAACGAGGTGGGGGGGGGGGGGCCGGGAGCAAGAAGATGACAAGTTGTTATTCTATTGGTATGTACTGTCTCTTTATAGTGTTTTAAAGATTGTTCTTTCAAGTTCGCCTTAGAACGTAGCATTTTATTTCCAAAGTGTAGTAAATCTTTGCTCTCTCACAGCAGGGAGTTCACATTACAAGGCTGCAATTTTTATTTGCCCATCAACTGGGATTTTGGTGGAAATGACGCACCACCAGCAGCATGATGTCCGCAAGACTGGCAACGAGGGGGGGGGGGGGCCGGGAACAAGAAGATGACAAGTTGTTATTCTATTGGTATGTACTGTCTCTTTATAGTGTCTTAAAGATTGTTCTTTCAAGTTCACCTTAGAACGTAACATTTTATTTCCAAAGTGTAGTAAATATTGCTCTCTCACAGCAGGGAGTTGACATTACAAGGCTGCAATTTTTATTTGCCCATCAACTGGGCTTTGCGTGGAAATGACGCACCACCAGCAGCATGATGTCCGCAAGAGTGGCAACGAGGTGGGGGGTGGGGGGGGGCCGGGAACAAGAAGAAGACAAGTTGTTATTCTATTGGTATGTACTGTCTCTTTATAGTGTTTTAAAGATTGTTCTTTCAAGTTCACCTTAGAACGTATCATTTTATTTCCAAAGTGTAGTAAATCTTTGCTCTCTCACAGCAGGGAGTTCACATTACAAGGCTGCAATTTTTATTTGCCCATCAACTGGGCTTTTGGTGGAAATGACGCACCACCAGCAGCATGATGTCCGCAAGAGTGGCAACGAGGTGGGGGGGGGGGGGCAGGAACAAGAAGATGACAAGTTGTTATTCTATTGGTAAGTACTGTCTCTTTATAGTGTTTTAAAGATTGTTCTTTCAAGTTCGCCTTAGAACGTAGCATTTTATTTCCAAAGTGTAGTAAATCTTTGCTCTCTCACAGCAGGGAGTTCACATTACAAGGCTGCAAATTTTATTTGCCCATCAACTGGGCTTTTGGTGGAAATGACGCACCACCAGCAGCATGATGTTTGCAAGAGTGGCAACGAGGGGGGGGGGGGGGGCGGGAACAAGAAAATGGCAAGTTGTTATTCTATTGGTATGTACTGTCTCTTTATAGTGTTTTAAAGATTGTTCTTTCAAGTTCGCCTTAGAACGTAGCATTTTATTTCCAAAGTGTAGTAAATCTTTGCTCTCTCACAGCAGGGTGTTCACATTACAAGGCTGCAATTTTTATTTGCCTATCAACTGGGCTTTTGGTGGAAATGACGCACCACCAGCAGCATGATGTCCGCAAGAGTGGCAACGAGGTGGGGGGGGGGGCCGGGAACAAGAAGATGACAAGTTGTTATTCTATTGGTAAGTACTGTCTCTTTATAGTGTTTTAAAGATTGTTCTTTCAAGTTCGCCTTAGAACGTAGCATTTTATTTCCAAAGTGTAGTAAATCTTTGCTCTCTCACAGCAGGGAGTTCACATTACAAGGCTGCAAATTTTATTTGCCCATCAACTGGGCTTTTGGTGGAAATGACACACCACCAGCAGCATGATGTCCGCAAGAGTGGCAACGAGGTGGGGGGGGGGGGGGGGGTCGGGAACAAGAAGATGACAAGTTGTTATTCTATTGGTATGTACTGTCTCTTTATAGTGTTTTAAAGATTGTTCTTTCAAGTTCGCCTTAGAATGTAGCCTTTTATTTCCAAAGTGTAGTAAATCTTTGCTCTCTCACAGCAGGGAGTTCACATTACAAGGCTGCAATTTTTATTTGCCCATCAACTGGGCTTTTGGTGGAAATGACGCACCACCAGCAGCATGATGTCCGCAAGAGTGGCAACAAGGTGGGGGGGGGGGGGGGGCCGGGAACAAGAAGATGACAAGTTGTTATTCTATTGGTATGTACTGTCTCTTTATAGTGTTTTAAAGATTGTTCTTTCAAGTTCGCCTTAGAACGTAGCCTTTTATTTCCAAAGTGTAGTAAATCTTTGCTCTCTCACAGCAGGGAGTTCACATTACAAGGCTGCAATTTTTATTTGCCCATCAACTGGGCTTTTGGTGGAAATGACGCACCACCAGCAGCATGATGTCCGCAAGAGTGGCAACGAGGTGGGGGGGGGGGGGGCCGGGAACAAGAAGATGACAAGTTGTTATTCTATTGGTATGTACTGTCTCTTTATAGTGTTTTAAAGATTGTTCTTTCAAGTTCGCCTTAGAACGTAGCATTTTATTTCCAAAGTGTAGTAAATCTTTTCTCTCTCACAGCAGGGAGTTCACATTACAAGGCTGCAATTTTTATTTGCCCATCAACTGGGCTTTTGGTGGAAATGACGCGCCACCAGCAGCATGATGTACGCAAGAGTGGCAACGAGTTGGGTGGGGGGGGGGGGGGGGGGGTCGGGAACAAGAAAATGACAAGTTGTTATTCTATTGGTATGTACTGTCTCTTTATAGTGTTTTAAAGATTGTTCTTTCAAGTTCGCCTTAGAACGTAGCCCTTTATTTCCAAAGTGTAGTAAATCTTTGCTCTCTCGCAGCAGGGAGTTCACATTACAAGGCTGCAATTTTTATTTGCCCATCAACTGGGCTTTTGGTGGAAATGACGCACCACCAGCAGCATGATGTCCGCAAGAGTGGCAACGAGGTGGGGGGGGGGCCGGGAACAAGAAGATGACAAGTTGTTATTCTATTGGTAAGTACTGTCTCTTTATAGTGTTTTAAAGATTGTTCTTTCAAGTTCGCCTTAGAACGTAGCATTTTATTTCCAAAGTGTAGTAAATCTTTGCTCTCTCACAGCAGGGAGTTCACATTACAAGGCTGCAAATTTTATTTGCCCATCAACTGGGCTTTTGGTGGAAATGACGCACCACCAGCAGCATGATGTCCGCAAGAGTGGCATCAAGGGGGGGGGGGGGGGGCCGGGAACAAGAAAATGGCAAGTTGTTATTCTATTGGTATGTACTGTCTCTTTATAGTGTTTTAAAGATTGTTCTTTCAAGTTCGCCTTAGAACGTAGCATTTTATTTCCAAAGTATAGTAAATCTTTGCTCTCTCACAGCAGGGTGTTCACATTACAAGGCTGCAATTTTTATTTGCCCATCAACTGGGCTTTTGGTGGAAATGACGCACCACCAGCAGCATGATGTCCGCAAGAGTGGCAACGAGGGGGTGGGGGGGGCCGGGAACAAGAAGATGACAAGTTGTTATTCTATTAGTATGTACTGTCTGTTTATAGTGTTTTAAAGATTGTTCTTTCAAGTTCGCCTTAGAACGTAGCATTTTATTTCCAAAGTGTAGTAAATCTTTGCTCTCTCACAGCAGGGAGTTCACATTACAAGGCTGCAATTTTTATTTGCCCATCAACTGGGCTTTTGGTGGAAATGACGCACCACCAGCAGCATGATGTCCGCAAGAGTGGCAACGAGGTGGGGGGTGGGGGGGGGGCCGGGAACAAGAAGATGACAAGGGTTTATTCTATTGGTATGTACTGTCTCTTTATAGTGTTTTAAAGATTGTTCTTTCAAGTTCACCTTAGAACGTATCATTTTATTTCCAAAGTGTAGTAAATCTTTGCTCTCTCACAGCAGGGAGTTCACATTACAAGGCTGCAATTTTTATTTGCCCATCAACTGGGCTTTGCGTGGAAATGACGCACCACCAGCAGCATGATGTCCGCAAGAGTGGCAACGAGGGGGTGTGGGGGGCCGGGAACAAGAAGCTGACAAGTTGTTATCCTATTAGTATGTACTGTCTGTTTATAGTGTTTTAAAGATTGTTCTTTCAAGTTCGCCTTAGAAAGTAGCATTTTATTTCCAAAGTGTAGTAAATCTTTGCTCTCTCACAGCAGGGAGTTCACATTACAAGGCTGCAATTTTTATTTGCCCATCAACTGGGCTTTTGGTGGAAATGACGCACCACCAGCAGCATGATGTCCGCAAGAGTGGCAAAGAGTTGGGGGGGGGGGGGGGCGGGAACAAGAAGATGACAAGTTGTTAGTCTATTGGTATGTACTGTCTCTTTATAGTGTTTTAAAGATTGTTCTTTCAAGTTCGCCTTAGAACGTAGCATTTTATTTCCAAAGTGTAGTAAATCTTTGCTCTCTCACAGCAGGGAGTTCACATTACAAGGCTGCAATTTTTATTTGCCCATCAACTGGGCTTTTGGTGGAAATGACGCACCACCTGCAGCATGATGTCCGCAAGAGTGGCAACGTGGGGGGGGGGGGGGGGCGGGAGCAAGAAGATGACAAGTTGTTATTCTATTGGTATGTACTGTCTCTTTATAGTGTCTTAAAGATTGTTCTTTCAAGTTCACCTTAGAACGTAACATTTTATTTCCAAAGTGTAGTAAATCTTTGCTCTCTCACAGCAGGGAGTTCACATTACAAGGCTGCAATTTTTATTTGCCCATCAACTGGGCTTTGCGTGGAAATGACGCACCACCAGCAGCATGATGTCCGCAAGAGTGGCAACGAGGGGGTGGGGGGGGCCGGGAACAAGAAGATGACAAGTTGTTATTCTATTGGTAAGTACTGTCTCTTTATAGTGTTCTAAAGATTGTTCTTTCAAGTTCGCCTTAGAACGTAGCATTTTATTTCCAAAGTGTAGTAAATCTTTGCTCTCTCACAGCAGGGAGTTCACATTACAAGGCTGCAAATTTTATTTGCCCATCAACTGGGCTTTTGGTGGAAATGACGCACCACCAGCAGCATGATGACCGCAAGAGTGGCAACGAGGGGGGGGGGGGGGGCCGGGAACAAGAAAATGGCAAGTTGTTATTCTATTGGTATGTACTGTCTCTTTATAGTGTTTTAAAGATTGTTCTTTCAAGTTCGCCTTAGAACGTAGCCTTTTATTTCCAAAGTGTAGTAAATCTTTGCTCTCTCACAGCAGGGAGTTCACATTACAAGGCTGCAATTTTTATTTGCCCATCAACTGGGCTTTTGGTGGAAATGACGCACCACCAGCAGCATGATGTCCGCAAGAGTGGCAACGAGGTGGGGGGGGGGGCCAGGAACAAGAAGATGACAAGTTGTTATTCTATTGGTAAGTACTGTCTCTTTATAGTGTTTTAAAGATTGTTCTTTCAAGTTCGCCTTAGAACGTAGCATTTTATTTCCAAAGTGTAGTATATCTTTGCTCTCTCACAGCAGGGAGTTCACATTACAAGGCTGCAAATTTTATTTGCCCATCAACTGGGCTTTTTGTGGAAATGACGCACCACCAGCAGCATGATGTCCGCAAGAGTGGCAACGAGGGGGGGGGGGGGGCGGGAACAAGAAAATGGCAAGTTGTTATTCTATTGGTATGTACTGTCTCTCACAGCAGGGTGTTCACATTACAAGGCTGCAATTTTTATTTGCTCATCAACTGGGCTTTTCGTGGAAATGACGCACCACTAGCAGCATGGTATCCGCAAGAGTGGCAACGAGGGGGGGGGGGGGGGCGGGAACAAGAAGATGACAAGTCGTTATTCTATTGGTATGTACTGTCTCTTTATAGTGTTTTAAAGATTGTTCTTTCAAGTTCGCCTTAGAACGTAGCATTTTATTTCCAAAGTGTAGTAAATCTTTGCTTTCTCACAGCAGGGTGTTCACATTACAAGGCTGCAATTTTTATTTGCCCATCAACTGGGCTTTTGGTGGAAATGACGCACCACTAGCTTCATGATGTCCGCAAGAGTGGCAACGAGGGGGGGGAGGGGCGGGAACAAGAAGATGACAAGTTGTTATTCTATTGGTATGTACTGTCTCTTTATAGTGTTTTAAAGATTGTTCTTTCAAGTTCGCCTTAGAACGTAGCATTTTATTTCCAGAGTGTAGTAAATCTTTGCTTTCTCACAGCAGGGTGTTCACATTACAAGGCTGCAATTTTTATTTGCCCATCAACTGGGCTTTTGGTGGAAATGACGCACCACCAGCAGCATGATGTCCGCAAGAGTGGCAATGAGGTAGGGGGGGGGCGGGGGACCGGGAACAAGAAGATGACAAGTTGTTATTCTATTGGTATGTACTGTCTCTTTATAGTGTTTTAAAGATTGTTCTTTCAAGTTCGCCTTAGAACGTAGCATTTTATTTCCAAAGTGTAGTAAATCTTTGCTCTCTCACAGCAGGGAGTTCACATTACAAGGCTGCAATTTTTATTTGCCCATCAACTGGGCTTTTGGTGGAAATGACGCACCACCAGCAGCATGATGTCCGCAAGAGGGGCAACGAGGTTGTGGGCGGGGGGGGGGGGGGGGCTTGAACAAGAAGATGACAAGTTGTTATTCTATTGGTATGTACTGTCTCTTTATAGTGTTTTAAAGATTGTTCTTTCAAGTTCGCCTTAGAACGTAGCATTTTATTTCCAGAGTGTAGTAAATCTTTGCTTTCTCACAGCAGGGTGTTCACATTACAAGGCTGCAATTTTTATTTGCCCATCAACTTGGCTTTTGGTGGAAATGACGCACCACCAGCAGCATGATGTCCGCAAGAGTGGTAATGAGGTGGGGGGGGGGGTGGACCGGGAACAAGGAGATGACAAGTTGTTATTCTATTGGTATGTACTGTCTCTTTATAGTGTTTTAAAGATTGTTCTTTCAAGTTCGCCTTAGAACGTAGCATTTTATTTCCAAAGTGTAGTAAATCTTTGCTCTCTCACAGCAGGGTGTTCACATTACAAGGCTGCAATTTTTATTTGCCCATCAACTGGGCTTTTGGTGGAAATGACGCACCACCAGCAGCATGATGTCCGCAAGAGTGGCAACGAGGTGGGGGGGGGGGGGGGAACAAGAAGATGATAAGTTGTTACTCTATTGGTATGTACTGTCTCTTTATAGTGTTTTAAAGATTGTTCTTTCAAGTCGCCTTAGAACGTAGCATTTTATTTCCAACGTGTAGTAAATCTTTGCTCTCTCACAGCAGGGTGTTGACATTACAAGGCTGCAATTTTTATTTGCCCATCAACTGGGCTTTTGGTGGAAATGACGCACCATCAGCAGCATGATGTCCGCAAGAGTGGCAACGAGATGGGGGGGGGGGGGGGGGTCCGGGAACAAGAGGATGACAAGTTGTTATTCTATTGGTATGTACTGTCTCTTTATAGTGTTTCAAAGATTGTTCTTTCAAGTTCGCCTTAGAACGTAGAATTTTATTTCCAAAGTGTAGTAAATCTTTGCTCTCTCACAGCAGGGAGTTCACATTACAAGGCTGCAATTTTTATTTGCCCATCAACTGGGCTTTTGGTGGAAATGACGCACCATCAGCAGCATGATGTCCGCAAGAGTGGCAACGAGGTGGGGGGGGGGGGTGGGCTGGGAACAAGAAGATGACAAGTTGTTATTCTATTGGTATGTACTGTCTCTTTATAGTGTTTTAAAGATTGTTCTTTCAAGTTCGCCTTAGAACGTAGCATTTTATTTCCAAAGTGTAGTAAATCTTTGCTCTCTCACAGCAGGGAGTTCACATTACAAGGCTGCAATTTTTATTTGCCCATCAACTGGGCTTTTGGTGGAAATGACGCACCACCAGCAGCATGATGTCCGCAAGAGTGGCAACGAGAGGGGGGGGGGGGGGGGCGGGAACAAGAAGATGACAAGTTGTTATTCTATTGGTATGTACTGTCTCTTTATAGTGTTTTCAAGATTGTTCTTTCAAGTTCGCCTTAGAACGTAGCATTTTATTTCCAAAGTGTAGTAAATCTTTGCTCTCTCACAGCAGGGAGTTCACATTACAAGGCTGCAATTTTTATTTGCCCATCAACTGGGCTTATGGTGGAAATGACGCACCACCAGCAGCATGATGTCCGCAAGAGTGGCAACGAGGGGGGGGGGGGGGAACAAGAAGATGACAAGTTGTTATTCTATTGGTATGTACTTTCTCTTTATAGTGTTTTAAAGATTGTTCTTTCAAGTTCGCCTTGGAACGTAGCATTTTATTTCCAAAGTGTAGTAAATCTTTGCTCTCTCACAGCAGGGAGTTCACATTACAAGGCTGCAATTTTCTATTTGCCCATCAACTGGGCTTATGGTGGAAATGACGCACCACCAGCAGCATGATGTCCGCAAGAGTGGCAACGAGGAGGGGGGGGCCGGGAACAAGAAGATTACAAGTTGTTATTCTATTGGTATGTACTGTCTCTTTATAGTGTTTTAAAGATTGTTCTTTCAAGTTCGCCTTAGAACGTAGCATTTTATTTCCAAAGTGTAGTAAATCTTTGCTCTCTCACAGCAGGGAGTTCACATTACAAGGCTGCAATTTATATTTGCCCATCAACTGGGCTTATGATGGAAATGACGCACCACCAGCAACATGATGTCCGCAAGAGTGGCAACGAGGAGGGGGGGGCCGGGAACAAGAAGATGACAAGTTGTTATTCTATTGGTATGTACTGTCTCTTTATAGTGCTTTAAAGATTGTTCTTTCAAGTTCGCCTTAGAACGTAGCATTTTATTTCCAAAGTGTAGTAAATCTTTGCTCTCTCACAGCAGGGAGTTCACATTACAAGGCTGCAATTTTTATTTGCCTATCAACTGGGATTTTGTTGGAAATGACGCACCACCAGCAGCAGCATGATGTCCGCAAGAGTGGCAACGAGGAGGGGGGGGCCGGGAACAAGAAGATGACAAGTTGTTATTCTATTGGTATGTACTGTCTCTTTATAGTGTTTTAAAGATTGTTGTTTCAAGTTTGCCTTAGAACGTAGCATTTTATTTCCAAAGTGTAGTAAATCTTTGCTCTCTCACAGCAGGGAGTTCACATTACAAGGCTGCAATTTTTATTTGCCCATCAACTGGGCTTATGGTGGAAATGACGCACCACCAGCATCATGATGTCCGCAAGAGTGCCAACGAGGAGGGGGGGGCCGGGAACAAGAAGATGACAAGTTGTTATTCTAAACGCATGTACTGTCTCTTTATAGTGTTTTAAAGATTGTTCTTTCAAGTTCGCCTTAGAACGTAGCATTTTATTTCCAAAGTGTAGTAAATCTTTGCTTTCTCACAGCAGGGTGTTCACATTACAAGGCTGCAATTTTTATTTGCTCATCAACTGGGCTTTTCGTGGAAATGACGCACCACTAGCAGCATGATATCCGCAAGAGTGGCAACGAGGGGGGGGGGGGGGGGCGGGAACAAGAAGATGACAAGTTGTTATTCTATTGGTATGTACTGTCTCTTTATAGTGTTTTAAAGATTGTTCTTTCAAGTTCGCCTTAGAACGTAGCATTTTATTTCCAAAGTGTAGTAAATCTTTGCTCTCTCACAGCAGGGAGTTCACATTACAAGGCTGCAATTTATATTTGCCCATCAACTGGGCTTTTGGTGGAAATGACGCACCACCAGCAGCATGATGTCCGCAAGAGTGGAAATGAGGTAGGGGGGGGGGGGGGGGGGGACCGGGAACAAGAAGATGACAAGTTGTTATTCTATTGGTATGTACTGTCTCTTTATAGTGTTTTAAAGATTGTTCTTTCAAGTTCGCCTTAGAACGTAGCATTTTGTTTCCAAAGTGTAGTCAATCCTTGCTCTCTCACAGCAGGGAGTTCACATTACAAGGCTGCAATTTTTATTTGCCCATCAACTGGGCTTTTGGTGGAAATGACGCACCACCAGCAGCATTATGTCCGCAAGAGTGGCAACAAGGTGGGGGGGGGGGGGGGGGGGGCCGGGAACAAGAAGATGACAAGTTGTTATTCTATTGGTATGTACTGTCTCTTTATAGTGTTTTAAAGATTGTTCTTTCAAGTTCGCCTTAGAACGTAGCATTTTATTTCCAGAGTGTAGTAAATCTTTGCTTTCTCACAGCAGGGTGTTCACATTACAAGGCTGCAATTTTTATTTGCCCATCAACTGGGCTTATGGTGGAAATGACGCACCACCAGCAGCATGATGTCCGCAAGAGGGGCAACGAGGAGGGGGGGGCCGGGAACAAGAAGATTACAAGTTGTTATTCTATTGGTATGTACTGTCTCTTTATAGTGTTTTAAAGATTGTTCTTTCAAGTTCGCCTTAGAACGTAGCATTTTATTTTCAAAGTGTAGTAAATGTTTGCTCTCTCACAGCAGGGAGTTCACATTACAAGGCTGCAATTTTTATTTGCCCATCAACTGGGCTTATGATGGAAATGACGCACCACCAGCAACATGATGTCCGCAAGAGTGGCAACGAGGAGGGGGGGGCCGGGAACAAGAAGATGACAAGTTGTTATTCTATTGGTATGTACTGTCTCTTTATAGTGCTTTAAAGATTGTTCTTTCAAGTTCGCCTTAGAACGTAGCATTTTATTTCCAAAGTGTAGTAAATCTTTGCTCTCTCACAGCAGGGAGTTCACATTACAAGGCTGCAATTTTTATTTGCCTATCAACTGGGATTTTGTTGGAAATGATGCACCAGCAGCAGCAGCATGATGTCCGCAAGAGTGGCAACGAGGAGGGGGGGGCCGGGAACAAGAAGATGACAAGTTGTTATTCTATTGGTATGTACTGTCTCTTTATAGTGTTTTAAAGATTGTTGTTTCAAGTTTGCCTTAGAACGTAGCATTTTATTTCCAAAGTGTAGTAAATCTTTGCTCTCTCACAGCAGGGAGTTCACATTACAAGGCTGCAATTTTTATTTGCCCATCAACTGGGCTTATGGTGGAAATGACGCACCACCAGCAGCATGATGTCCGCAAGAGTGCCAACGAGGAGGGGGGGGCCGGGAACAAGAAGATGACAAGTTGTTATTCTATTGGCATGTACTGTCTTTTTATAGTGTTTTAAAGATTGTTCTTTCAAGTTCGCCTTAGAACGTAGCATTTTATTTCCAAAGTGTAGTAAATCTTTGCTTTCTCACAGCAGGGTGTTCACATTACAAGGCTGCAATTTTTATTTGCTCATCAACTGGGCTTTTCGTGGAAATGACGCACCACTAGCAGCATGATATCCGCAAGAGTGGCAACGAAGGGGGGGGGGGGGGCGGGAACAAGAAGATGACAAGTTGTTATTCTATTGGTATGTACTGTCTCTTTATAGTGTTTTAAAGATTGTTCTTTCAAGTTCGCCTTAGAACGTAGCATTTTATTTCCAAAGTGTAGTAAATCTTTGCTTTCTCACAGCAGGGTGTTCACATTACAAGGCTGCAATTTTTATTTGCCCATCAACTGGGCTTTTGGTGGAAATGACGCACCACTAGCATCATGATGTCCGCAAGAGTGGCAACGAGGGGGGGAGGGGCGGGAACAAGAAGATGACAAGTTGTTATTCTATTGGTATGTACTGTCTCTTTATAGTGTTTTAAAGATTGTCCTTTCAAGTTCGCCTTAGAACGTAGCATTTTATTTCCAAAGTGTAGTAAATCTTTGCTTTCTCACAGCAGGGTGTTCACATTACAAGGCTGCAATTTTTATTTGCCCATCAACTGGGCTTTTGGTGGAAATGACGCACCACCAGCAGCATGATGTCCGCAAGAGTGGCAATGCGGTAGGGGGGGGGGGGGACCGGGAACAAGAAGATGACAAGTTGTTATTCTATTGGTATGTACTGTCTCTTTATAGTGTTTTAAAGATTGTTCTTTCAAGTTCGCCTTAGAACGTAGCATTTTATTTCCAAAGTGTAGTCAATCTTTGCTCTCTCACAGCAGGGAGTTCACATTACAAGGCTGCAATTTTTATTTGCCCATCAACTGGGCTTTTGGTGGAAATGACGCACCACCAGCAGCATGATGTCCGCAAGAGTGGCAACAAGGTGGGGGGGGGGGGGGGGGCCGGGAACAAGAAGATGACAAGTTGTTATTCTATTGGTATGTACTGTCTCTTTATAGTGTTTTAAAGATTGTTCTTTCAAGTTCGCCTTAGAACGTAGCATTTTATTTCCAAAGTGTAGTAAATCTTTGCTCTCTCACAGCAGGGAGTTCACATTACAAGGCTGCAATTTTTATTTGCCCATCAACTGGGCTTTTGGTGGAAATGACGCACCACCAGCAGCATGATGTCCGCAAGAGAGGCAACGAGGTGGGGGGGGGGGGGGCTTGAACAAGAAGATGACAAGTTGTTATTCTATTGGTATGTACTGTCTCTTTATAGTGTTTTAAAGATTGTTCTTTCAAGTTCGCCTTAGAACGTAGCATTTTATTTCCAGAGTGTAGTAAATCTTTGCTTTCTCACAGCAGGGTGTTCACATTACAAGGCTGCAATTTTTATTTGCCCATCAACTGGGCTTTTGGTGGAAATGACGCACCACCAGCAGCATGATGTCCGCAAGAGTGGCAATGAGGTGGGGGGGGGGGGGACCGGGAACAAGAAGATGACAAGTTGTTATTCTATTGGTATGTACTGTCTCTTTATAGTGTTTTAAAGATTGTTCTTTCAAGTTCGCCTTAGAACGTAGCATTTTATTTCCAAAGTGTTGTAAATCTTTGCTCTCTCACAGCAGGGTGTTCACATTACAAGGCTGCAATTTTTATTTGCCCATCAACTGGGCTTTTGGTGGAAATGACGCACCACCAGCAGCATGATGTCCGCAAGAGTGGCAACGAGGGGGGGGGGGCCGGGAACAAGAAGATGATAAGTTGTTATTCTATTGGTATGTACTGTCTCTTTATAGTGTTTTAAAGATTGTTCTTTCAAGTCGCCTTAGAACGTAGCATTTCATTTCCAACGTGTAGTAAATCTTTGCTCTCTCACAGCAGGGTGTTGACATTACAAGGCTGCAATATTTATTTGCCCATCAACTGGGCTTTTGGTGGAAATGACGCACCATCAGCAGCATGATGTCCGCAAGAGTGGCAACGAGGTGGGGGGGGGGGGGTCCGGGAACAAGAGGATGACAAGTTGTTATTCTATTGGTATGTACTGTCTCTTTATAGTATTTTAAAGATTGTTCTTTCAAGTTCGCCTTAGAACGTAGAATTTTATTTCCAAAGTGTAGTAAATCTTTGCTCTCTCACAGCAGGGAGTTCACATTACAAGGCTGCAATTTTTATTTGCCCATCAACTGGGCTTTTGGTGGAAATGACGCACCATCAGCAGCATGATGTCCGCAAGAGTGGCAACGAGGTGGGGGGGGGGGGGGGGGGCTTGGAACAAGAAGATGACAAGTTGTTATTCTATTGGTATGTACTGTCTCTTTATAGTGTTTTAAAGATTGTTCTTTCAAGTTCGCCTTAGAACGTAGCATTTTATTTCCAAAGTGTAGTAAATCTTTGCTCTCTCACAGCAGGGAGTTCACATTACAAGGCTGCAATATTTATTTGCCCATCAACTGGGCTGTTGGTGGAAATGACGCACCATCAGCAGCATGATGTCCGCAAGAGTGGCAACGAGAGGGGGGGGGGGCGGGAACAAGAAGATGACAAGTTGTTATTCTATTGGTATGTACTGTCTCTTTATAGTGTTTTGAAGATTGTTCTTTCAAGTTCGCCTTAGAACGTAGCATTTTATTTCCAAAGTGTAGTAAATCTTTGCTCTCTCACAGCAGGGAGTTCACATTACAAGGCTGCAATTTTTATTTGCCTATCAACTGGGATTTTGTTGGAAATGACGCACCAGCAGCAGCAGCATGATGTCCGCAAGAGTGGCAACGAGGAGGGGGGGGCCGGGAACAAGAAGATGACAAGTTGTTATTCTATTGGTATGTACTGTCTCTTTATAGTGTTTTAAAGATTGTTGTTTCAAGTTTGCCTTAGAACGTAGCATTTTATTTCCAAAGTGTAGTAAATCTTTGCTCTCTCACAGCAGGGAGTTCACATTACAAGGCTGCAATTTTTATTTGCCCATCAACTGGGCTTATGGTGGAAATGACGCACCACCAGCAGCATGATGTCCGCAAGAGTACCAACGAGGAGGGGGGGTCCGGGAACAAGAAGATGACAAGTTGTTATTCTATTGGCATGTACTGTCTCTTTAAGGTGTTTTAAAGATTGTTCTCTCAAGTTCGCCTTAGAACGTAGCATTTTATTTCCAAAGTGTAGTAAATCTTTGCTCTCTCACAGCAGGGAGTTCACATTACAAGGCTGCAATTTTTATTTGCCCATCAACTGTGCTTATGGTGGAAATGACGCACCACCAGCAGCATGATGTCCGCAAGAGTGGCAATGTGGGGGGAGGGGGGGCCGGGAACAAGAAGATGACAAGTTGTTATTCTATTGGTATGTACTGTCTCTTTGTAGTGTTTTAATGATTGTTCTTTCAAGTTCGCCTTAGAACGTAGCATTTTATTTCCAAAGTGTAGTAAATCTTTGCTCTCTCACAGCAAGGTGTTCACATTACAAGGCTGCAATTTTTATTTGCCCATCAACTGGGCTTATGGTGGATATTTCCAAAGCGTAGTAAATCTTTGCTCTCTCACAGCAGGGTGTTCACATTACAAGGCTGCAATTTTTATTTGCCCATCAACTGGGCTTATGGTGGAAATGACGCACCACCAGCAGCATGATGTCCGCAAGAGTGGCAATGAGGGGGGGGGGGGGGGGCGGGAACAAGAAGATGACAAGTTGTTATTCTATTGGTATGTACTGTCTCTTTATAGTGTTTTAAAGATTGTTCTTTCAAGTTCGCCTTAGAACGTAGCATTTTATTGCCAAAGTGTAGTAAATCTTTGCTCTCTCACAGCAGGGTGTTCACATTACAAGGCTGCAATTTTTATTTGCCCATCAACTGGGCTTATGGTGGAAATGACGCACCACAAGCAGCATGATGTCCGCAAGAGTGGCAACGAGGAGGGGGGTCCAGGAACAAGAAGATGACAAGTTGTTATTCTATTGGTATGTACTGTCTCTTTATAGTGTTTTAAAGATTGTTCTTTCAAGTTCGCCTTAGAATGTAGCATTTTATTTCCAAAGTGTAGTAAATCTTTGCTCTCTCACAGCAGGGAGTTCACATTACAAGGCTGATATTTTTATTTGCCCATCAACTGGGCTTATGGTGGAAATGACGCACCACCAGCAGCGTGATGTCCGCAAGACCGTCAACGAGGGGGGGGGGGGGGGGCGGGAACAAGAAGATGACAAGTTGTTATTCTATTGGTATGTACTGTCTCTTTATAGTGTTTTAAAGATTGTTCTTTCAAGTTCGCCTTAGAACGTAGCATTTTATTTCCAAAGTGTAGTAAATCTTTGCTCTCTCACAGCAGGGAGTTCACATTACAAGGCTGCAATTTTTATTTGCCCATCAACTGGGCTTTTTGTGGAAATGACGCACCACCAGCAGCATGATGTCCGCAAGAGTGGCAACGAGGAGGGCGGGCCGGGAACAAGAAGATGACAAGTTGTTATTCTATTGGTATGTACTGTCTCTTTATAGTGTTTTCAAGATTGTTCTTTCAAGTTCGCCTTAGAACGTAGCATTTTATTTCCAAAATGTAGTAAATCTTTGCTCTCTCACAGCAGGGAGTTCACATTACAAGGCTGCAATTTTCATTTGCTCATCAACTGGGCTTATGTTGGAAATGACGCACCACCAGCAGCATGATGTCCGGAAGAGTGGCAACGAGGGGGGGTGGGGGCCGGGAACAAGAGGATGACAAGTTGTTATTCTATTGGTATGTACTGTCTCTTTATAGTGTTTTAACGATTGTTCTTTCAAGTTCGCCTTAGAACGTAGCATTTTATTTCCAAAGTGTAGTAACTCTTTGCTCTCTCACAGCAGGGAGTTCACATTACAATGATGCAATTTTTATTTGCCCATCAACTGGGCTTATGCTGGAAATGACGCACCACCAGCAGGATGATGTCCGCAAGATTGCCAACGAGGAGGGGGGGGCCGGGAACAAGAAGATGACAAGTTGTTATTCTATTGGTATGTACTGTCTCTTTATAGTGTTTTAAAGATTGTTCTTTCAAGTTCGCCTTAGAACGTAGCATTTTATTTCCAAAGTGTAGTAAATCTTTGCTCTCTCACAGCAGGGTGTTCACATTACAAGGCTGCAATTTTTATTTGCCCTTCAACTGAGCTTATGTTGGAAATGACGCACAACCAGCAGCATGATGTCCGCAAGAGTGGCAACGAGGGGGGGGGGGGCGGGAACAAGAAGATGACAAGTTGTTATTCTATTGGTATGTACTGTCTCTTTATAGTGATTAAAAGATTGTTCTTTCAAGTTCGCCTTAGAACGTAGCATTTTGTTTCCAAAGTGTAGTAAATCTTTGTTCTCTCACAGCAGGGTGTTCACATTACAAGGCTGCAATTTTTATTTGCCCATTAACTGGGCTTATGGTGGATATTTCCAAAGTGTAGTATATCTTTGCTCTCTCACAGCAGGGTGTTCACATTACAAGGCTGCAATTTTTATTTGCCCATCAACTGGGCTTATGGTGGAAATGACGCACCACCAGCAGCATGTTGCCTGCAAGAGTGGCAACGAGGGTGGGGGGGACCGGGAAAAAGAAGATGACAAGTTGTTATTCTATTGGTATGTACTGTCTCTTTATAGTGTTTTAAAGATTGTTCTTTCAAGTTCGCCTTTGAACGTAGCATTTTATTTCCAAAGTGTAGTAAATCTTTGCTATCTCACAGCAGGGAGTTCACATTACAAGGCTGCAATTTTTATTTGCCCATCAACTGGGCTTTTGGTGGAAATGACGCACCACCAGCAGCATGATGTCCGCAAGAGTGGCAACGAGGAGGGGGAGGCCGGGAACAAGAAGATGACAAGTTGTTATTCTATTGGTATGTACTGTCTCTTTATAGTGTTTTAAAGATTGTTCTTTCAAGTTCGCCTTAGAACGTAGCATTTTATTTCCAAAGTGTAGTAAATCTTTGCTCTCTCACAGCAGGGTGTTCACATTACAAGGCTGCAATTTTTATTTGCCCATAAACTGGGCTTATGTTGGAAATGACGCACCACCAGCAGCATGATGTCCGCAAGAGTGGCAACGAGGGGAGGGGGGCCGGGAACAAGAAGATGACAAGTTGTTATTCTATTGGTATGTACTGTCCCTTTATAGTGTTTTCAAGATTGTTCTTTCAAGTTTGCCTTAGAACGTAGCATTTTATTTCCAAAGTGTAGTAATCTTTGCTCTCTCACAGCAGGGTGTTCACATTACAAGGCTGCAATTTTTATTTGCCCATCAACTGGGCTTATGGTGGAAATGACGCACCACCAGCAGCATGATGTCCGCAAGAGCGGCGACGAAGAGGGGGGGGGGGGCGGGAACAAGAAGATGACAAGTTGTTATTCTATTGGTATGTACTGTCTCTTTATAGTGATTTAAAGATTGTTCTTTCAAGTTCGCCTTAGAACGTAGCATTTTATTTCCAAAGTGTAGTAAATCTTTGCTCTCTCACAGCAGAGTGTTCACATTACAAGGCTGCAATTTTTATTTGCCCATCAACTGGGCTTATGGTGGAAATGACGCACCACCAGCAGCATGATGTCCGCAAGAGTGGCAACGAGGAGGGGGGGGCCGGGAACAAGAAGATGACAATTTGTTATTCTATTGGTATGTACTGTCCCTTTATAGTGTTTTAAAGATTGTTCTTTCAAGTTTGCCTTAGAACGTAGCATTTTATTTCCAAAGTGTAGTAAATCTTTGCTCTCTCACACCAGGGTGTTCACATTACAAGGCTGCAATTTTTATTTGCCCATCAACTGGGCTTATGGTGGATATTTCCAAAGTGTAGTAAATCTTTGCTTTCTCACAGCAGGGTGTTCACATTACAAGGCTGCAATTTTTATTTGACCATCAACTGGGCTTATGGTGGAAATGACGCACCACCAGCAGCATGATGTCCGCAAGAGTGGCAATGTGCTGGGGGGGGGGGGGGCGGGAACAAGAAGATGACAAGTTGTTATTCTATTGGTATGTACTGTCTCTTTGTAGTGTTTTAAAGATTGTTCTTTCAAGTTCGCCTTAGAACGTAGCATTTTATTTCCAAAGTGTAGTAATCTTTGCTCTCTCACAGCAGGGTGTTCACATTACAAGGCTGCAATTTTTATTTGCCCATCAACTGGGCTTATGGTGGAAATGACGCACCACCAGCAGCATGATGTCCGCAAGAGTGGCAACGAGGGGGGGGGGGGGGGGGGGGCGGGAACAAGAAGATGACAAGTTGTTATTCTATTGGTATGTGCTGTCTCTTTATAGTGATTTAAAGATTGTTCTTTCAAGTTCACCTTAGAACGTAGCATTTTATTTCCAAAGTGTAATAAATCTTTGCTCTCTCACAGCAGAGTGTTCACATTACAAATCTGCAATTTTTATTTGCCCATCAACTGGGCTTATGGTGGAAATGACGCACCACCAGCAGCATGATGCCTGCAAGAGTGGCAACGAGGGGGGGGGGGGGACCGGGAACAAGAAGAAGACAAGTTGTTATTCTATTGGTATGTATTGTCTCTTTATAGTGTTTTAAAGATTGTTCTTTCAAGTTTGCCTTAGAACGTAGCATTTTATTTCCAAAGTGTAGTAAATCTTTGCTCTCTCACAGCAGGGTGTTCACATTACAAGGCTGCAATTTTTATTTGCCCATCAACTGGGCTTATGGTGGATGTTTCCAAAGTGTAGTAAATCTTTGCTCTCTCACAGCAGGGTGTTCACATTACAAGGCTGCAATTTTTATTTGCCCATCAATTGGGCTTATGGTGGAAATGACGCACCACCAGCAGCATGATGTCCGCATGAGTGGCAACGAGGGGGGGGGGCGGGAACAAGAAGATGACAAGTTGTTATTCTATTGGTATGTACTGTCTCTTTCCAGCATTTTAAAGATTGTTTTTTCAAGGTCGCCTTAGAACGTAGCATTTTATTTCCAAAGTGTAGTAAATCTTTGCTCTCTCACAGCAGGGAGTTCACATTACAAGGCTGCAATTTTTATTTGCCCATCAACTGGGCTTATGGTGGAAATGACGCACCACCAGCAGCATGATGTCCGCAAGAGTGGCAACGAGGGGGGGGGGGGGGGGGTCCGGGAAAAAGAAGATGACAAGTTGTTATTCTATTGGTATGTACTGTCTCTTTATAGTGTTTTAAAGATTGTTCTTTCAAGTTCGCCTTAGAACGTAGCATTTTATTTCCAAAGTGTAGTAAATCTTTGCTCTCTCACAGCAGGGAGTTCACATTACAAGGCTGCAATTTTTATTTGCCCATCAACTGGGCTTTTGGTGGAAATGACGCACCACCAGCAGCATGTTGTCCGCAAGAGTGGCAACGAGGAGGGGGGGGCCGGGAACAAGAAGATGACAAGTTGTTATTCTATTGGTATGTACTGTCTCTTTATAGTGTTTTAAAGATTGTTCTTTCAAGTTCGCCTTAGAACGTAGCATTTTATTTCCAAAGTGTAGTAAATCTTTGCTCTCTCACAGCAGGGTGTTCACATTTTACAAGGCTGCAATTTTTATTTGCCCATAAACTGGGCTTATGTTGGAAATGACGCACCACCAGCAGCATGATGTCCGCAAGAGTGGCAACAAAGAGGGGGGGGGGCGGGAACAAGAAGATGACAAGTTGTTATTCTATTGGTATGTACTGTCTCTTTATAGTGATTTAAAGATTGTTCTTTCAAGTTCGCCTTAGAACGTAGCATTTTATTTCCAAAGTGTAGTAAATCTTTGCTCTCTCACAGCAGAGTGTTCACATTACAAGGCTGCAAT
The DNA here is from genome assembly GCF_023864275.1 of Schistocerca cancellata. Taxonomy (NCBI): domain Eukaryota; kingdom Metazoa; phylum Arthropoda; class Insecta; order Orthoptera; family Acrididae; genus Schistocerca; species Schistocerca cancellata. The sequence continues at coordinate 29,436,033 of NC_064637.1, read as the reverse complement.
TTTTATTTGCCCATCAACTGGGCTCATGGTGGAAATGACGCACCACCAGCAGCATTATGTCCGCAAGAGTAGCAACGAGGGGGGGGGGGGGCGGGAACAAGAAGATGACAAGTTGCTATTCTATTGGTATGTACTGTCTCTTTATAGTGATTTAAAGATTGTTCTTTCAAGTTCGCCTTAGAACGTAGCATTTTATTTCCAAAGTGTAGTAAATCTTTGCTCTCTCACACCAGGGTGTTCACATTACAAGGCTGCAATTTTTATTTGCCCATCAACTGGGCTTATGGTGGATATTTCCAAAGTGTAGTAAATCTTTGCTTTCTCACAGCAGGGTGTTCACATTACAAGGCTGCAATTTTTATTTGCCCATCAACTGGGCTTATGGTGGAATTGACGCACCACCAGCAGCATGATGTCCGCAAGAGTGGCAACGAGGAGGGGTGGCCCGGGAACAGGAAGATGACAAGTTGTTATTCTATTGGTATGTACTGTCTCTTTATAGTGTTTTAAAGATTGTTGTTTCAAGTTCGCCTTAGAAAGTAGCATTTTATTTCCAAAGTGTAGTAAATCTTTGCTCTCTCACAGCAGGGAGTTCACATTACAAGGCTGCAATTTTTATTTGCCCATCAACTGGGCTTTTGGTGGAAATGACGCACCACCAGCAGCATGATGTCCGCAAGAGTGGCAACGAAGAGGGGGGGGGGGGGGCGGGAACAAGAAGATGACAAGTTGTTATTCTATTGGTATGTACTGTCTCTTTATAGTGTTATAAAGATTGTTCTTTCAAGTTCGCCTTAGAACGTAGCATTTTATTTCCAAAGTGTAGTAAATCTTTGCTCTCTCACAGCAGGGTGTTCACATTACAAGGCTGCAATTTTTATTTGCCCATAAACTGGGCTTATGTTGGAAATGACGCACCACCAGCAGCATGATGTCCGCAAGAGTGGCAACGAGGGGAGGGGGGCCGGGAACAAGAAGATGACAAGTTGTTATTCTATTGGTATGTACTGTCCCTTTATAGTGTTTTAAAGATTGTTCTTTCAAGTTTGCCTTAGAACGTAGCATTTTATTTCCAAAGTGTAGTAATCTTTGCTCTCTCACAGCAGGGTGTTCACATTACAAGGCTGCAATTTTTATTTGCCCATCAACTGGGCTTATGGTGGAAAGGACGCACCACCAGCAGCATGATGTCCGCAAGAGTGGCAACGAAGAGGGGGTGGGGGCGGGAACAAGAAGATGACAAGTTGTTATTCTATTGGTATGTACTGTCTCTTTATAGTGATTTAAAGATTGTTCTTTCAAGTTCGCCTTAGAACGTAGCATTTTATTTCCAAAGTGTAGTAAATCTTTGCTCTCTCACAGCAGAGTGTTCACATTACAAGGCTGCAATTTTTATTAGCCCATCAACTGGGCTTATGGTGGAAATGACGCACCACCAGCAGCATTATGTCCGCAAGAGTAGCAACGGGGGGGGGAGGGGGGCGGGGGGGGGCGGGGGGGGGGGGTGGTGGGTGCGGGAACAAGAAGATGACAAGTTGCTATTCTATTGGTATGTACTGTCTCTTTATAGTGTTTTAAAGATTGTTCTTTCAAGTTCGCCTTAGAACGTAGCATTTTATTTCCAAAGTGTAGTAAATCATTGCTTTCTCACAGCAGGGTGTTCACATTACAAGGCTGCAATTTTTATTTGACCATCAACTGGGCTTATGGTGGAAATGACGCACCACCAGCAGCATGATGTCCGCAAGAGTGGCAATGTGCTGGGGGGGGGGGGGGGGGGGGGAACAAGAAGATGACAAGTTGTTATTCTATTGGTATGTACTGTCTCTTTGTAGTGTTTTAAAGATTGTTCTTTCAAGTTCGCCTTAGAACGTAGCATTTTATTTCCAAAGTGTAGTAATCTTTGCTCTCTCACAGCAGGGTGTTCACATTACAAGGCTGCAATTTTTATTTGCCCATCAACTGGGCTTATGGTGGAAATGACGCACCACCAGCAGCATGATGTCCGCAAGAGTGGCAACGAGGGGGGGCTGGGGGGCGATAACAAGAAGATGACAAGTTGTTATTCTATTGGTATGTACTGTCTCTTTATAGTGATTTAAAGATTGTTCTTTCAAGTTCACCTTAGAACGTAGCATTTTATTTCCAAAGTGTAGTAAATCTTTGCTCTCTCACAGCAGAGTGTTCACATTACAAGGCTGCAATTTTTATTTGCCCATCAACTGGGCTTATGGTGGAAATGACGCACCACCAGCAGCATGATGCCTGCAAGAGTGGCAACGAGGGGGGGGGGGGGGGGGGGACCGGGAACAAGAAGAAGACAAGTTGTTATTCTATTGGTATGTACTGTCTCTTTATAGTGTTTTAAAGATTGTTCTTTAAAGTTTGCCTTAGAACGTAGCATTTTATTTCCAAATTGTAGTAAATCTTTGCTCTCTCACAGCAGGGTGTTCACATTACAAGGCTGCAATTTTTATTTGCCCATCAACTGGGCTTATGGTGGATATTTCCAAAGTGTAGTAAATCTTTGCTCTCTCACAGCAGGGTGTTTACATTACAAGGCTGCAATTTTTATTTGCCCATCAACTGGGCTTATGATGGAAATGACACACCACCAGCAGCATGATGTCCGCAAGAGCGGCAAAGAGAGGGGGGGGGGGGGGGCGGGAACAAGAAGATGACAAGTTGTTACTCTATTGGTATGTACTGTCTCTTTATAGTGTTTTAAAAATTATTCTTTCATGTTCGCCTTAGAACGTAGCATTTTATTTCCAAAGTGTAGTAAATCTTTCCTCTCTCACAGCAGGGTGTTCACATTACAAGGCTGCAATTTTTATTTGCCCATCAACTGGGCTTATGGTGGAAATGACGCACCACCAGCAGCATGATGTCCGCAAGAGTGGCTCGAGGGGGGGGGGGGGCGGGACAAGAAGATGACAAGTTGTTATTCTATTAGTATGTACTGTCTCTTTATAGTGTTTTCAAGATTGTTCTTTCAAGTTCGCCTTAGAACGTAGCATTTTATTTCCAAAGTGTAGTAAATCTTTGCTCTCTCACAGCAGGGAGTTCACATTACAAGGCTGCAATTTTTATTTGCCCATCAATTGGGCTTATGGTGGAAATGACGCACCACCAGCAGCATGATGTCCGCATGAGTGGCAACGAGGGGGGGGGGGGGCGGGAACAAGAAGATGACAAGTTGTTATTCTATTGGTATGTACTGTCTCTTTCTAGCATTTTAAAGATTGTTCTTTCAAGGTCGCCTTAGAACGTAGCATTTTATTTCCAAAGTGTAGTAAATCTTTGCTCTCTCACAGCAGGGTGTTCACATTACAAGGCTGCAATTTTTATTTGCCCATCAACTGGGCTTATGGTGGAAATGACGCACCACCAGCAGCATGACGTCCGCAAGAGTGGCAACGAGGGGGGGGGGGGCGGTCCGGGAAATAGAAGATGACAAGTTGTTATTCTATTGGTATGTACTGTCTCTTTATAGTGTTTTAAAGATTGTTCTTACAAGTTCGCCTTAGAACGTAGCATTTTATTTCCAAAGTGTAGTAAATCTTTGCTCTCTCACAGCAGGGAGTTCACAATACAAGGCTGCAATTTTTATTTGCCCATCAACTGGGCTTTTGGTGGAAATGACGCACCACCAGCAGCATGATGTCCGCAAGAGTGGCAACGAGGGGGGGGGGGGGGGCGGGAACAAGAAGATGACAAGTTGTTATTCTATTGGTATGTACTGTCTCTTTATAGTGTTTTAAAAATTGTTGTTTCAAGTTCGCCTTAGAACGTAGCATTTTATTTCCAAAGTGTAGTAAATCTTTGATCTCTCACAGCAGGGAGTTCACATTACAAGGCTGCAATTTTTATTTGCCCATCAACTGGGCTTATGGTGGAAATGACGCACCACCAGCAGCATGATGTCCTCAAGAGTGGCAACGAGGAGGGAGGGGGGGCGGGGAACAAGAAGATGACAAGTTGTTATTCTATTAGTATGTACAGTCTCTTTATAGTGTTTTAAAGATTGTTCTTTCAAGTTCGCCTTAGAACGTAGCATTTTATTTCCAAAGTGTAGTAAATCTTTGCTCTCTCACAGCAGGGTACTCACATTACAAGGCTGCAATTTTTATTTGCCCATCAACTGGGCTTATGGTGGAAATGACGCACCACCAGCAGCATGATGTCCGCAAGAGTGGCAACGAGGAGGGGGAGCCGGGAACAAGAAGATGACAAGTTGTTATTCTATTGGTATGTACTGTCTCTTTATAGTGTTTTAAAGATTGTTCTTTAAGTTCGCTTTAGAACGTAGCATTTTATTTCCAAAGTGTAGTAAATCTTTGCTCTCTCACAGCAGAGTGTTCACATTACAAGGCTGAAATTTTTATTTGCCCATCAACTGGGCTTATGGTGGAAATGACGCACCACCAGCAGCATGATGTCCGCAAGAGTGGCAACGAGGCGGGGGGGGGGTGGGCGGGAACAAGAAGATGACAAGTTGTTATTCTATTGGTATGTACTGTCTCTTTATAGTGTTTTAAAGATTGTTCTTTCAAGTTCGCCTTAGAACGTAGCATTTTATTTCCAAAGTGTAGTAAATCTTTGCTCTCTCACAGCAGGGTGTTCACATTACAAGGCTGCAATTTTTATTTGCCCATCAACTGGGCTTATGGTGGAAATGACACACCACCAGCAGCATGATGTCCATAAGAGTGGCAACGAGGGGGGGGGGGGGGGGGCCGGGAACAAGAAGATGACAAGTTGTTATTCTATTGGTATGTACTGTCTCTTTATAGTGATTTAAAGATTGTTCTTTCAAGTTCGCCTTAGAACGTAGCATTCTATTTCCAAAGTGTAGTAAATCTTTGCTCTCTCACAGCAGGGTGTTTACATTACAAGGCTGCAATTTTTATTTGCCCATCAACTGGGCTTATGATGGAAATGACACACCACCAGCAGCATGATGTCCGCAAGAGCGGCAAAGAGAGGGGGGGGGGGGGCGGGAACAAGAAGATGACAAGTTGTTACTCTATTGGTATGTACTGTCTCTTTATAGTGTTTTAAAAATTATTCTTTCATGTTCGCCTTAGAACGTAGCATTTTATTTCCAAAGTGTAGTAAATCTTTGCTCTCTCACAGCAGGGTGTTCACATTACAAGGCTGCAATTTTTATTTGCCCATCAACTGGGCTTATGGTGGAAATGACGCACCACCAGCAGCATGATGTCCGCAAGAGTGGCTCGAGGGGGGGGGGGGGCGGGACAAGAAGATGACAAGTTGTTATTCTATTAGTATGTACTGTCTCTTTATAGTGTTTTCAAGATTGTTCTTTAAAGTTCGCCTTAGAACGTAGCATTTTATTTCCAAAGTGTAGTAAATCTTTGCTCTCTCACAGCAGGGAGTTCACATTACAAGGCTGCAATTTTTATTTGCCCATCAATTGGGCTTATGGTGGAAATGACGCACCACCAGCAGCATGATGTCCGCATGAGTGGCAACGAGGGGGGGGGGGGGCGGGAACAAGAAGATGACAAGTTGTTATTCTATTGGTATGTACTGTCTCTTTCTAGCATTTTAAAGATTGTTCTTTCAAGGTCGCCTTAGAACGTAGCATTTTATTTCCAAAGTGTAGTAAATCTTTGCTCTCTCACAGCAGGGTGTTCACATTACAAGGCTGCAATTTTTATTTGCCCATCAACTGGGCTTATGGTGGAAATGACGCACCACCAGCAGCATGACGTCCGCAAGAGTGGCAACGAGGGGGGGGGGGGCGGTCCGGGAAATAGAAGATGACAAGTTGTTATTCTATTGGTATGTACTGTCTCTTTATAGTGTTTTAAAGAATGTTCTTACAAGTTCGCCTTAGAACGTAGCATTTTATTTCCAAAGTGTAGTAAATCTTTGCTCTCTCACAGCAGGGAGTTCACAATACAAGGCTGCAATTTTTATTTGCCCATCAACTGGGCTTTTGGTGGAAATGACGCACCACCAGCAGCATGATGTCCGCAAGAGTGGCAACGAGGGGGGGGGGGGGGGGGCGGGAACAAGAAGATGACAAGTTGTTATTCTATTGGTATGTACTGTCTCTTTATAGTGTTTTAAAGATTGTTGTTTCAAGTTCGCCTTAGAACGTAGCATTTTATTTCCAAAGTGTAGTAAATCTTTGCTCTCTCACAGCAGGGAGTTCACATTACAAGGCTGCAATTTTTATTTGCCCATCAACTGGGCTTATGGTGGAAATGACGCACCACCAGCAGCATGATGTCCTCAAGAGTGGCAACGAGGAGGGAGGGGGGGCGGGGAACAAGAAGATGACAAGTTGTTATTCTATTAGTATGTACAGTCTCTTTATAGTGTTTTAAAGATTGTTCTTTCAAGTTCGCCTTAGAACGTAGCATTTTATTTCCAAAGTGTAGTAAATCTTTGCTCTCTCACAGCAGGGTACTCACATTACAAGGCTGCAATTTTTATTTGCCCATCAACTGGGCTTATGGTGGAAATGACGCACCACCAGCAGCATGATGTCCGCAAGAGTGGCAACGAGGAGGGGGAGCCGGGAACAAGAAGATGACAAGTTGTTATTCTATTGGTATGTACTGTCTCTTTATAGTGTTTTAAAGATTGTTCTTTAAGTTCGCTTTAGAACGTAGCATTTTATTTCCAAAGTGTAGTAAATCTTTGCTCTCTCACAGCAGAGTGTTCACATTACAAGGCTGCAATTTTTATTTGCCCATCAACTGGGCTTATGGTGGAAATGACGCACCACCAGCAGCATGATGTCCGCAAGAGTGGCAACGAGGCGGGGGGGGGGGGTGGGCGGGAACAAGAAGATGACAAGTTGTTATTCTATTGGTATGTACTGTCTCTTTATAGTGTTTTAAAGATTGTTCTTTCAAGTTCGCCTTAGAACGTAGCATTTTATTTCCAAAGTGTAGTAAATCTTTGCTCTCTCACAGCAGGGTGTTCACATTACAAGGCTGCAATTTTTATTTGCCCATCAACTGGGCTTATGGTGGAAATGACACACCACCAGCAGCATGATGTCCATAAGAGTGGCAACGAGGGGGGGGGGGGCCGGGAACAAGAAGATGACAAGTTGTTATTCTATTGGTATGTACTGTCTCTTTATAGTGTTTTAAAGATTGTTCTTTCAAGTTCGCCTTAGAACGTAGCATTCTATTTCCAAAGTGTAGTAAATCTTTGCTCTCTCACAGCAGGGTGTTTACATTACAAGGCTGCAATTTTTATTTGCCCATCAACTGGTCTTATGATGGAAATGACACACCACCAGCAGCATGATGTCCGCAAGAGCGGCAAAGAGAGGGGGGGGGGGGGGGGGGCGGGAACAAGAAGATGACAAGTTGTTACTCTATTGGTATGTACTGTCTCTTTATAGTGTTTTAAAAATTATTCTTTCATGTTCGCCTTAGAACGTAGCATTTTATTTCCAAAGTGTAGTAAATCTTTCCTCTCTCACAGCAGGGAGTTCACATTACAAGGCTGCAATTTTTATTTGCCCATCAACTTGGCTTTTGGTGGAAATGACGCACCACCAGCAGCATGATGTCCGCAAGAGTGGTAACGAGGGGGGGGGGGGGGGCGGGAATAAGAAGATGACAAGTTGTTATTCTATTGGTATGTACTGTCTCTTTATAGTGTTTTAAAGATTGTTTTTCAAGTTCGCCTTAGAACGTAGCATTTTATTTCCAAAGTGTAGTAAATCTTTGCTCTCTCACAGCAGGGTGTTCACATTACAAGGCTGCAATTTTTATTTGCCCATCAACTGGGCTTATGGTGGAAATGACGAACCACCAGCAGCATGATGTCCGCAAGAGTGGCAACGAGGGGGCGGGGGGGGCGGGACAAGAAGATGACAAGTTGTTATTCTATTAGTATGTACTGTCTCTTTATAGTGTTTTCAAGATTGTTCTTTCAAGTTCGCCTTAGAACGTAGCATTTTATTTCCAAAGTGTAGTAAATCTTTGCTCTCTCACAGCAGGGAGTTCACATTACAAGGCTGCAATTTTTATTTGCCCATCAATTGGGCTTATGGTGGAAATGACGCACCACCAGCAGCATGATGTCCGCATGAGTGGCAACGAGGGGGGGGGGGGGGGCGGGAACAAGAAGATGACAAGTTGTTATTCTATTGGTATGTACTGTCTCTTTCTAGCATTTTAAAGATTGTTCTTTCAAGGTCGCCTTAGAACGTAGCATTTTATTTCCAAAGTGTAGTAAATCTTTGCTCTCTCACAGCAGGGTGTTCACATTACAAGGCTGCAATTTTTATTTGCCCATCAACTGGGCTTATGGTGGAAATGACGCACCACCAGCAGCATGACGTCCGCAAGAGTGGCAACGAGGGGGGGGGGGCTGTCCGGGAAATAGAAGATGACAAGTTGTTATTCTATTGGTATGTACTGTCTCTTTATAGTGTTTTAAAGATTGTTCTTACAAGTTCGCCTTAGAACGTAGCATTTTATTTCCAAAGTGTAGTAAATCTTTGCTCTCTCACAGCAGGGAGTTCACAATACAAGGCTGCAATTTTTATTTGCCCATCAACTGGGCTTTTGGTGGAAATGACGCACCACCAGCAGCATGATGTCCGCAAGAGTGGCAACGAGGGGGGGGGGGGGGGGCGGGAACAAGAAGATGACAAGTTGTTATTCTATTGGTACGTACTGTCTCTTTATAGTGTTTTAAAAATTGTTGTTTCAAGTTCGCCTTAGAACGTAGCATTTTATTTCCAAAGTGTAGTAAATCTTTGCTCTCTCACAGCAGGGAGTTCACATTACAAGGCTGCAATTTTTATTTGCCCATCAACTGGGCTTATGGTGGAAATGACGCACCACCAGCAGCATGATGTCCTCAAGAGTGGCAACGAGGAGGGAGGGGGGGCGGGGAACAAGAAGATGACAAGTTGTTATTCTATTAGTATGTACAGTCTCTTTATAGTGTTTTAAAGATTGTTCTTTCAAGTTCGCCTTAGAACGTAGCATTTTATTTCCAAAGTGTAGTAAATCTTTGCTCTCTCACAGCAGGGTACTCACATTACAAGGCTGCAATTTTTATTTGCCCATCAACTGGGCTTATGGTGGAAATGACGCACCACCAGCAGCATGATGTCCACAAGAGTGGCAACGAGGAGGGGGAGCCGGGAACAAGAAGATGACAAGTTGTTATTCTATTGGTATGTACTGTCTCTTTATAGTGTTTTAAAGATTGTTCTTTAAGTTCGCTTTAGAACGTAGCATTTTATTTCCAAAGTGTAGTAAATCTTTGCTCTCTCACAGCAGAGTGTTCACATTACAAGGCTGAAATTTTTATTTGCCCATCAACTGGGCTTATGGTGGAAATGACGCACCACCAGCAGCATGATGTCCGCAAGAGTGGCAACGAGGCGGGAGGGGGGTGGGCGGGAACAAGAAGATGACAAGTTGTTATTCTATTGGTATGTACTGTCTCTTTATAGTGTTTTAAAGATTGTTCTTTCAAGTTCGCCTTAGAACGTAGCATTTTATTTCCAAAGTGTAGTAAATCTTTGCTCTCTCACAGCAGGGTGTTCACATTACAAGGCTGCAATTTTTATTTGCCCATCAACTGGGCTTATGGTGGAAAAGACACACCACCAGCAGCATGATGTCCATAAGAGTGGCAACGAGGGGGGGGGGGGCCGGGAACAAGAAGATGACAAGTTGTTATTCTATTGGTATGTACTGTCTCTTTATAGTGTTTTAAAGATTGTTCTTTCAAGTTCGCCTTAGAACGTAGCATTCTATTTCCAAAGTGTAGTAAATCTTTGCTCTCTCACAGCAGGGTGTTTACATTACAAGGCTGCAATTTTTATTTGCCCATCAACTGGGCTTATGATGGAAATGACACACCACCAGCAGCATGATGTCCGCAAGAGCGGCAAAGAGAGGGGGGGGGGGGGGGGGCGGGAACAAGAAGATGACAAGTTGTTACTCTATTGGTATGTACTGTCTCTTTATAGTGTTTTAAAAATTATTCTTTCATGTTCGCCTTAGAACGTAGCATTTTATTTCCAAAGTGTAGTAAATCTTTGCTCTCTCACAGCAGGGTGTTCACATTACAAGGCTGCAATTTTTATTTGCCCATCAACTGGGCTTATGGTGGAAATGACGCACCACCAGCAGCATGATGTCCGCAAGAGTGGCTCGAGGGGGGGGGGGGGGGGCGGGACAAGAAGATGACAAGTTGTTATTCTATTAGTATGTACTGTCTCTTTATAGTGTTTTCAAGATTGTTCTTTCAAGTTCGCCTTAGAACGTAGCATTTTATTTCCAAAGTGTAGTAAATCTTTGCTCTCTCACAGCAGGGAGTTCACATTACAAGGCTGCAATTTTTATTTGCCCATCAATTGGGCTTATGGTGGAAATGACGCACCACCAGCAGCATGATGTCCGCATGAGTGGCAACGAGGGGGGGGGGGGGGGGCGGGAACAAGAAGATGACAAGTTGTTATTCTATTGGTATGTACTGTCTCTTTCTAGCATTTTAAAGATTGTTCTTTCAAGGTCGCCTTAGAACGTAGCATTTTATTTCCAAAGTGTAGTAAATCTTTGCTCTCTCACAGCAGGGTGTTCACATTACAAGGCTGCAATTTTTATTTGCCCATCAACTGGGCTTATGGTGGAAATGACGCACCACCAGCAGCATGACGTCCGCAAGAGTGGCAACGAGGGGGGGGGGGGGCGGTCCGGGAAATAGAAGATGACAAGTTGTTATTCTATTGGTATGTACTGTCTCTTTATAGTGTTTTAAAGATTGTTCTTACAAGTTCGCCTTAGAACGTAGCATTTTATTTCCAAAGTGTAGTAAATCTTTGCTCTCTCACAGCAGGGAGTTCACAATACAAGGCTGCAATTTTTATTTGCCCATCAACTGGGCTTTTGGTGGAAATGAAGCACCACCAGCAGCATGATGTCCGCAAGAGTGGCAACGAGGGGGGGGGGGGGGGCGGGAACAAGAAGATGACAAGTTGTTATTCTATTGGTATGTACTGTCTCTTTATAGTGTTTTAAAGATTGTTGTTTCAAGTTCGCCTTAGAACGTAGCATTTTATTTCCAAAGTGTAGTAAATCTTTGCTCTCTCACAGCAGGGAGTTCACATTACAAGGCTGCAATTTTTATTTGCCCATCAACTGGGCTTATGGTGGAAATGACGCACCACCAGCAGCATGATGTCCTCAAGAGTGGCAACGAGGAGGGAGGGGGGGCGGGGAACAAGAAGATGACAAGTTGTTATTCTATTAGTATGTACAGTCTCTTTATAGTGTTTTAAAGATTGTTCTTTCAAGTTCGCCTTAGAACGTAGCATTTTATTTCCAAAGTGTAGTAAATCTTTGCTCTCTCACAGCAGGGTACTCACATTACAAGGCTGCAATTTTTATTTGCCCATCAACTGGGCTTATGGTGGAAATGACGCACCACCAGCAGCATGATGTCCGCAAGAGTGGCAACGAGGAGGGGGAGCCGGGAACAAGAAGATGACAAGTTGTTATTCTATTGGTATGTACTGTCTCTTTATAGTGTTTTAAAGATTGTTCTTTAAGTTCGCTTTAGAACGTAGCATTTTATTTCCAAAGTGTAGTAAATCTTTGCTCTCTCACAGCAGAGTGTTCACATTACAAGGCTGCAATTTTTATTTGCCCATCAACTGGGCTTATGGTGGAAATGACGCACCACCAGCAGCATGATGTCCGCAAGAGTGGCAACGAGGCGGGGGGGGGGGTGGGCGGGAACAAGAAGATGACAAGTTGTTATTCTATTGGTATGTACTGTCTCTTTATAGTGTTTTAAAGATTGTTCTTTCAAGTTCGCCTTAGAACGTAGCATTTTATTTCCAAAGTGTAGTAAATCTTTGCTCTCTCACAGCAGGGTGTTCACATTACAAGGCTGCAATTTTTATTTGCCCATCAACTGGGCTTATGGTGGAAATGACACACCACCAGCAGCATGATGTCCATAAGAGTGGCAACGAGGGGGGGGGGGCCGGGAACAAGAAGATGACAAGTTGTTATTCTATTGGTATGTACTGTCTCTTTATAGTGTTTTAAAGATTGTTCTTTCAAGTTCGCCTTAGAACGTAGCATTCTATTTCCAAAGTGTAGTAAATCTTTGCTCTCTCACAGCAGGGTGTTTACATTACAAGGCTGCAATTTTTATTTGCCCATCAACTGGTCTTATGATGGAAATGACACACCACCAGCAGCATGATGTCCGCAAGAGCGGCAAAGAGAGGGGGGGGGGGGGGGGGCGGGAACAAGAAGATGACAAGTTGTTACTCTATTGGTATGTACTGTCTCTTTATAGTGTTTTAAAAATTATTCTTTCATGTTCGCCTTAGAACGTAGCATTTTATTTCCAAAGTGTAGTAAATCTTTGCTCTCTCACAGCAGGGTGTTCACATTACAAGGCTGCAATTTTTATTTGCCCATCAACTGGGCTTATGGTGGAAATGACGCACCACCAGCAGCATGATGTCCGCAAGAGTGGCAACGAGGGGGCGGGGGGGCGGGACAAGAAGATGACAAGTTGTTATTCTATTAGTATGTACTGTCTCTTTATAGTGTTTTCAAGATTGTTCTTTCAAGTTCGCCTTAGAACGTAGCATTTTATTTCCAAAGTGTAGTAAATCTTTGCTCTCTCACAGCAGGGAGTTCACATTACAAGGCTGCAATTTTTATTTGCCCATCAATTGGGCTTATGGTGGAAATGACGCACCACCAGCAGCATGATGTCCGCATGAGTGGCAACGAGGGGGGGGGGGCGGGAACAAGAAGATGACAAGTTGTTATTCTATTGGTATGTACTGTCTCTTTCTAGCATTTTAAAGATTGTTCTTTCAAGGTCGCCTTAGAACGTAGCATTTTATTTCCAAAGTGTAGTAAATCTTTGCTCTCTCACAGCAGGGTGTTCACATTACAAGGCTGCAATTTTTATTTGCCCATCAACTGGGCTTATGGTGGAAATGACGCACCACCAGCAGCATGACGTCTGCAAGAGTGGCAACGAGGGGGGGGGGGGGTCCGGGAAAAAGAAGATGACAAGTTGTTATTCTATTGGTATGTACTGTCTCTTTATAGTGTTTTAAAGATTGTTCTTACAAGTTCGCCTTAGAACGTAGCATTTTATTTCCAAAGTGTAGTAAATCTTTGCTCTCTCACAGCAGGGAGTTCACAATACAAGGCTGCAATTTTTATTTGCCCAACAACTGGGCTTTTGGTGGAAATGACGCACCACCAGCAGCATGATGTCCGCAAGAGTGGCAACGAGGGGGGGGGGGGGGGCGGGAACAAGAAGATGACAAGTTGTTATTCTATTGGTATGTACTGTCTCTTTATAGTGTTTTAAAGATTGTTGTTTCAAGTTCGCCTTAGAACGTAGCATTTTATTTCCAAAGTGTAGTAAATCTTTGCTCTCTCACAGCAGGGAGTTCACATTACAAGGCTGCAATTTTTATTTGCCCATCAACTGGGCTTATGGTGGAAATGACGCACCACCAGCAGCATGATGTCCTCAAGAGTGGCAACGAGGAGGGAGGGGGGGCGGGGAACAAGAAGATGACAAGTTGTTATTCTATTAGTATGTACAGTCTCTTTATAGTGTTTTAAAGATTGTTCTTTCAAGTTCGCCTTAGAACGTAGCATTTTATTTCCAAAGTGTAGTAAATCTTTGCTCTCTCACAGCAGGGTACTCACATTACAAGGCTGCAATTTTTATTTGCCCATCAACTGGGCTTATGGTGGAAATGACGCACCACCAGCAGCATGATGTCCGCAAGAGTGGCAACGAGGAGGGGGAGCCGGGAACAAGAAGATGACAAGTTGTTATTCTATTGGTATGTATTGTCTCATTATAGTGTTTTAAAGATTGTTCTTTAAGTTCGCTTTAGAACGTAGCATTTTATTTCCAAAGTGTAGTAAATCTTTGCTCTCTCACAGCAGAGTGTTCACATTACAAGGCTGCAATTTTTATTTGCCCATCAACTGGGCTTATGGTGGAAATGACGCACCACCAGCAGCATGATGTCCGCAAGAGTGGAAACGAGGGGGGGGGGGGGGGTGGGCGGGAACAAGAAGATGACAAGTTGTTATTCTATTGGTATGTACTGTCTCTTTATAGTGTTTTAAAGATTGTTCTTTCAAGTTCGCCTTAGAACGTAGCATTTTATTTCCAAAGTGTAGTAAATCTTTGCTCTCTCACAGCAGGGTGTTCACATTACAAGGCTGCAATTTTTATTTGCCCATCAACTGGGCTTATGGTGGAAATGACACACCACCAGCAGCATGATGTCCATAAGAGTGGCAACGAGGGGGGGGGGGCCGGGAACAAGAAGATGACAAGTTGTTATTCTATTGGTATGTACTGTCTCTTTATAGTGTTTTAAAGATTGTTCTTTCAAGTTCGCCTTAGAACGTAGCATTCTATTTCCAAAGTGTAGTAAATCTTTGCTCTCTCACAGCAGGGTGTTCACATTACAAGGCTGCAATTTTTATTTGCCCATCAACTGGGCTTATGATGGAAATGACACACCACCAGCAGCATGATGTCCGCAAGAGCGGCAAAGAGAGGGGGGGGGGGGGGGGCGGGAACAAGAAGATGACAAGTTGTTACTCTATTGGTATGTACTGTCTCTTTATAGTGTTTTAAAAATTATTCTTTCATGTTCGCCTTAGAACGTAGCATTTTATTTCCAAAGTGTAGTAAATCTTTCCTCTCTAACAGCAGGGAGTTCACATTACAAGGCTGCAATTTTCATTTGCCCATCAACTTGGCTTTTGGTGGAAATGACGCACCACCAGCAGCATGATGTCCGCAAGAGTGGTAACGAGGGGGGGGGGGGGCGGGAATAAGAAGATGACAAGTTGTTATTCTATTGGTATGTACTGTCTCATTATAGTGCTTTAAAGATTGTTCTTTCAAGTTCGCCTTCGAACGTAGCATTTTATTTCCAAAGTGTAGTAAATCTTTGCTCTCTCACAGCAGGGATTTCACATTACAAGGCTGCAATTTTTATTTGCCCATCAACTGGGCTTATGGTGGAAATGACGCACCACCAGCAGCATGATGTCCGCAAGAGTGGCAACGAGGAGGGGGGGCCGGGAACAAGAAGATGACAAGTTGTTACTCTATTGGTATGTACTGTCTCTTTATAGTGTTTTAAAGATTGTTCTTTCAAGTTCGCCTTAGAACGTACCATTTTATTTCCAAAGTGTAGTAAATCTTTGCTCTCTCACAGCATGGTGTTCACATTACAAGGCTGCAATTTTTATTTGCCCATCAACTGGGCTTATGGTGGAAATGACGCACCACCAGCAGCATCATGTCCATAAGAGTGGAAACGAGGGGGGGGGGGGGCCGGGAACAAGAAGGTGACAAGTTGTTATTCTATTGGTATGTACTGTCCCTTTATAGTGTTTTAAAGATTGTTCTTTCAAGTTCGCCTTAGAACGTAGCATTCCATTTCCAAAGTGTAGTAAATCTTTGCTCTCTCACAGCAGGGTGTTCACATTACAAGGCTGCAATTTTTATTTGCCCATCAACTGGGATTATGATGGAAATGACGCACCACCAGCAGCATGATGTCCGCAAGAGTGGCAACGAGGGGGGGGGGGGGGGGCGGGAACAAGAAGATGACAAGTTGTTATTCTATTGGTATGTACTGTCTCTTTATAGTGTTTTAAAAATTATTATTTCATGTTCGCCTTAGAACGTAGCATTTTATTTCCAAAGTGTAGTAAATCTTTGCTCTCTCACAGCAGGGTGCTCACATTACAAGGCTGCAATTTTCATTTGCCCATCAACTTGGCTTTTGGTGGAAATGACGCACCACCAGCAGCATGATGTCCGCAAGAGTGGCAACGAGGGGGGGGGGGGGGCCGGGAATAAGAAGATGACAAGTTGCTATTCTATTGGTATGTACTGTCTCTTTATAGTGTTTTAAAGATTGTTCTTTCAAGTTCGCCTTAGAACGTAGCATTCTATTTCCAAAGTGTAGTAAATCTTTGCTCTCTCACAGCAGGGAGTTCACATTACAAGGCTGCAATTTTTATTTGCCCATCAACTGGGCTTATGGTGGAAATGACGCACCACCAGCAGCATGATGTCCGCAAGAGTGCCAACGAGGAGGGGGGGGCCGGGAACAAGAAGATGACAAGTTGTTATTCTATTGGTATGTACTGTCTCTTTATAGTGTTTTAAAGATTTTTCTTTCAAGTTTGCCTTAGAGCGTAGCATTTTATTTCCAAAGTGTAGTAAATCTTTGCTCTCTCACAGGAGGGAGTTCACATTACAAGGCTGCAATTTTTATTTGCCCATCAACTTGGCTTTTGGTGGAAACGACGCACCACCAGCAGCATGATGTCCGCAAGAGTGGCAACGAGGGGGGGGGGGGCCGGGAATAAGAAGATGACAAGTTGTTATTCTATTGGTATGTACTGTCTCTTTATAGTGTTTTAAAGATTGTTCTTTCAAGTTCGCCTTAGAACGTAGCATTTTATTTCCAAAGTGTAGTAAATCTTTGCTCTCTCACAGCAGGGAGTTCACATTACAAGGCTGCAATTTTTATTTGCCCATCAACTGGGCTTATGGTGGAAATGACGCACCACCAGCAGCATGATGTCCGCAAGAGTGGCAACGAGGAGGGGGGGCCGGGAACAAGAAGATGACAAGTTGTTATTCTATTGGTATGTACTGTCTCTTTATAGTGTTTTAAAGATTGTTCTTTCAAGTTCGCCTTAGAACGTAGCATTTTATTTCCAAAGTGTAGTAAATCTTTGCTCTCTCACAGCAGGGTGTTCACATTACAAGGCTGCAATTTTTATTTGCCCATCAACTGGGCTTATGGTGGAAATGACGCACCACCAGCAGCATCATGTCCATAAAATTGGCAACGAGGGGGGGGGGGGGGGGGGGCGGGAACAAGAAGATGACAAGTTGTTATTCTATTGGTATGTACTGTCTCTTTATAGTGTTTTAAAGATTGTTCTTTCAAGTTCGCCTTAGAACGTAGCATTCTATTTCCAAAGTGTAGTAAATTATTGCTCTCTCACAGCAGGGTGTTCACATTACAAGGCTGCAATTTTTATTTGCCCATCAACTGGGCTTATGATGGAAATGACGCACCACCAGCAGCATGATGTCCGCAAGAGTGGCAACGAGGGGGGGGGGGGGCCGGGAACAAGAAGATGACAAGTTGTTATTCTATTGGTAAGTACTGTCTCTTTATAGTGTTTTAAAGATTGTTCTTTCAAGTTCGCCTTAGAACGTAGCATTTTATTTCCAAAGTGTAGTAAATCTTTGCTCTCTCACAGCAGGGAGTTCACATTACAAGGCTGCAATGTTTATTTGCCCATCAACTGTGCTTATGGTGGAAATGACGCACCACCAGCAGCATGATGTCCGCAAGAGTGGCAATGTGCTGGGGGGGGGGGGGGGGGGGCGGGAACAAGAAGGTGACAATTTGTTATTCTATTGGTATGTACTGTCTCTTTGTAGTGTTTTAAAGATTGTTCTTTCAAGTTCGCCTTAGAACGTAGCATTTTATTTCCAAAGTGTAGTAAATCTTTGCTCTCTCCTAGCAGGGTGTTCACATTACAAGGCTGCAATTTTTATTTGCCCATCAACTGGGCTTATTGTGGAAATGACGCACCACCAGCAGCATCATGTCCATAAGAGTGGCAACGAGGGGGGGGGGGCCGGGAACAAGAAGATGACAAGTTGTTATTCTATTGGTATGTACTGTCCCTTTATAGTGTTTTAAAGATTGTTCTTTCAAGTTCGCCTTAGAATGTAGCATTCTATTTCCAAAGTGTAGTAAATCTTTGCTCTCTCACAGCAGGGTGTTCACATTACAAGGCTGCAATTTTTATTTGCCCATCAACTGGGCTTATGATGGAAATGACGCACCACCAGCAGCATGATGTCCGCAAGAGTGGCAACGAGGGGGGGGGGGGGGGCGGGAACAAGAAGATGACAAGTTGTTATTCTATTGGTATGTACTGTCTCTTTATAGTGTTTTAAAAATTGTTCTTTCATGTTCGCCTTAGAACGTAGCATTTTATTTCCAAAGTGTAGTAAATCTTTGCTCTCTCACAGCAGGGAGTTCACATTACAAGGCTGCAATTTTTATTTGCCCATCAACTTGGCTTTTGGTGGAAATGACGCACCACCAGCAGCATGATGTCCGCAAGAGTGGCAACGAAAGGGGGGGGGCGGGAATAAGAAGATGACAAGTTGTTATTCTATTGGTATGTACTGTCTCTTTATAGTGTTTTAAAGATTGTTCTTTCAAGTTCGCCTTAGAACGTAGCATTTTATTTCCAAAGTGTAGTAAATCTTTGCTCTCTCACAGCAGGGTGTTCACATTACAAGGCTGCAATTTTCATTTGCCCATCAACTTGGCTTTTGGTGGAAATGACGCACCACCAGCAGCATGATGTCCGCAAGAGTGGCAACGAGGGGGGGGGGGGGGGCCGGGAATAAGAAGATGACAAGTTGCTGTTCTATTGGTATGTACTGTCTCTTTATAGTGTTTTAAAGATTGTTCTTTCAAGTTCGCCTTAGAACGTAGCATTCTATTTCCAAAGTGTAGTAAATCTTTGCTCTCTCACAGCAGGGAGTTCACATTACAAGGCTGCAATTTTTATTTGCCCATCAACTGGGCTTATGGTGGAAATGACGCACCACCAGCAGCATGATGTCCGCAAGAGTGCCAACGAGGAGGGGGGGGCCGGGAACAAGAAGATGACAAGTTGTTATTCTATTGGTATGTACTGTCTCTTTATAGTGTTTTAAAGATTTTTCTTTCAAGTTTGCCTTAGAGCGTAGCATTTTATTTCCAAAGTGTAGTAAATCTTTGCTCTCTCACAGGAGGGAGTTCACATTACAAGGCTGCAATTTTTATTTGCCCATCAACTTGGCTTTTGGTGGAAACGACGCACCACCAGCAGCATGATGTCCGCAAGAGTGGCAACGAGGGGGGGGGGGGCCGGGAATAAGAAGATGACAAGTTGTTATTCTATTGGTATGTACTGTCTCTTTATAGTGTTTTAAAGATTGTTCTTTCAAGTTCGCCTTAGAACGTAGCATTTTATTTCCAAAGTGTAGTAAATCTTTGCTCTCTCACAGCAGGGAGTTCACATTACAAGGCTGCAATTTTTATTTGCCCATCAACTGGGCTTATGGTGGAAATGACGCACCACCAGCAGCATGATGTCCGCAAGAGTGGCAACGAGGAGGGGGGGCCGGGAACAAGAAGATGACAAGATGTTATTCTATTGGTATGTACTGTCTCTTTATAGTGTTTTAAAGATTGTTCTTTCAAGTTCGCCTTAGAACGTAGCATTTTATTTCCAAAGTGTAGTAAATCTTTGCTCTCTCACAGCAGGGTGTTCACATTACAAGGCTGCAATTTTTATTTGCCCATCAACTGGGCTTATGGTGGAAATGACGCACCACCAGCAGCATCATGTCCATAAAATTGGCAACGAGGGGGGGGGGGGGGGGGCCGGGAACAAGAAGATGACAAGTTGTTATTCTATTGGTATGTACTGTCTCTTTATAGTGTTTTAAAGATTGTTCTTTCAAGTTCGCCTTAGAACGTAGCATTCTATTTCCAAAGTGTAGTAAATCTTTGCTCTCTCACAGCAGGGTGTTCACATTACAAGGCTGCAATTTTTATTTGCCCATCAACTGGGCTTATGATGGAAATGACGCACCACCAGCAGCATGATGTCCGCAAGAGTGGCAACGAGGGGGGGGGGGGGCGGGAACAAGAAGATGACAAGTTGTTATTCTATTGGTAAGTACTGTCTCTTTATAGTGTTTTAAAGATTGTTCTTTCAAGTTCGCCTTAGAACGTAGCATTTTATTTCCAAAGTGTAGTAAATCTTTGCTCTCTCACAGCAGGGAGTTCACATTACAAGGCTGCAATGTTTATTTGCCCATCAACTGTGCTTATGGTGGAAATGACGCACCACCAGCAGCATGATGTCCGCAAGAGTGGCAATGTGCTGGGGGGGGGGGGGGGAACAAGAAGGTGACAATTTGTTATTCTATTGGTATGTACTGTCTCTTTGTAGTGTTTTAAAGATTGTTCTTTCAAGTTCGCCTTAGAACGTAGCATTTTATTTCCAAAGTGTAGTAAATCTTTGCTCTCTCACAGCAGGGTGTTCACATTACAAGGCTGCAATTTTTATTTGCCCATCAACTGGGCTTATTGTGGAAATGACGCACCACCAGCAGCATCATGTCCATAAGAGTGGCAACGAGGGGGGGGGGGGCCGGGAACAAGAAGATGACAAGTTGTTATTCTATTGGTATGTACTGTCCCTTTATAGTGTTTTAAAGATTGTTCTTTCAAGTTCGCCTTAGAATGTAGCATTCTATTTCCAAAGTGTAGTAAATCTTTGCTCTCTCACAGCAGGGTGTTCACATTACAAGGCTGCAATTTTTATTTGCCCATCAACTGGGCTTATGATGGAAATGACGCACCACCAGCAGCATGATGTCCGCAAGAGTGCAACGAGGGGGGGGGGGGGGGCGGGAACAAGAAGATGACAAGTTGTTATTCTATTGGTATGTACTGTCTCTTTATAGTGTTTTAAAAATTGTTCTTTCATGTTCGCCTTAGAACGTAGCATTTTATTTCCAAAGTGTAGTAAATCTTTGCTCTCTCACAGCAGGGAGTTCACATTACAAGGCTGCAATTTTTATTTGCCCATCAACTTGGCTTTTGGTGGAAATGACGCACCACCAGCAGCATGATGTCCGCAAGAGTGGCAACGAGGGGGGGGGGGGGGGCGGGAATAAGAAGATGACAAGTTGTTATTCTATTGGTATGTACTGTCTCTTTATAGTGTTTTAAAGATTGTTCTTTCAAGTTCACCTTAGAACGTAGCATTTTATTTCCAAAGTGTAGTAAATCTTTGCTCTCTCACAGCAGGGTGTTCACATTACAAGGCTGCAATTTTTATTTGCCCATCAACTGGGCTTATGGTGGAAATGACGCACCACCAGCAGCATGATGTCCGCAAGAGTGCCAACGAGGAGGGGGGGGCCGGGAACAAGAAGATGACAAGTTGTTATTCTATTGGTATGTACTGTCTCTTTATAGTGTTTTAAAGATTTTTCTTTCAAGTTTGCCTTAGAGCGTAGCATTTTATTTCCAAAGTGTAGTAAATCTTTGCTCTCTCACAGGAGGGAGTTCACATTACAAGGCTGCAATTTTTATTTGCCCATCAACTTGGCTTTTGGTGGAAATGACGCACCACCAGCAGCATGATGTCCGCAAGAGTGGCAACGAGGGGGGGGGGGGCGGGAATAAGAAGATGACAAGTTGTTATTCTATTGGTATGTACTGTCTCTTTATAGTGTTTTAAAGATTGTTCTTTCAAGTTCGCCTTAGAACGTAGCATTTATTTCCAAAGTGTAGTAAATCTTTGCTCTCTCACAGCAGGGAGTTCACATTACAAGGCTGCAATTTTTATTTGCCCATCAACTGGGCTTATGGTGGAAATGACGCACCACCAGCAGCATGATGTCCGCAAGAGTGGCAAGGAGGAGGGGGGGCTGGGAACAAGAAGATGACAAGTTGTTATTCTATTGGTATGTACTGTCTCTTTATAGTGTTTTAAAGATTGTTCTTTCAAGTTCGCCTTAGAACGTAGAATTTTATTTCCAAAGTGTAGTAAATCTTTGCTCTCTCACAGCAGGGTGTTCACATTACAAGGCTGCAATTTTTATTTGCCCATCAACTGGGCTTTTGGTGGAAATGACGCACCACCAGCAGCATCATGTCCATAAAATTGGCAACGAGGGGGGGGGGGGGGCCGGGAACAAGAAGATGACAAGTTGTTATTCTATTGGTATGTACTGTCTCTTTATAGTGTTTTAAAGATTGTTCTTTCAAGTTCGCCTTAGAACGTAGCATTCTATTTCCAAAGTGTAGTAAATCTTTGCTCTCTCACAGCAGGGTGTTCACATTACAAGGCTGCAATTTTTATTTGCCCATCAACTGGGCTTATGATGGAAATGACGCACCACCAGCAGCATGATGTCCGCAAGAGTGGCAACGAGGGGGGGGGGGCCGGGAACAAGAAGATGACAAGTTGTTATTCTATTGGTAAGTACTGTCTCTTTATAGTGTTTTAAAGATTGTTCTTTCAAGTTCGCCTTAGAACGTAGCATTTTATTTCCAAAGTGTAGTAAATCTTTGCTCTCTCACAGCAGGGAGTTCACATTACAAGGCTGCAATGTTTATTTGCCCATCAACTGTGCTTATGGTGGAAATGACGCACCACCAGCAGCATGATGTCCGCAAGAGTGGCAATGTGCTGGGGGGGGGGGGGGGGCGGGAACAAGAAGTTGACAAGTTGTTATTCTATTGGTATGTACTGTCCCCTTATAGTGTTTTAAAGATTGTTCTTTCAAGTTCGCCTTAGAACGTAGCATTCTATTTCCAAAGTGTAGTAAATCTTTGGTGTCTCACAGCAGGGTGTTCACATTACAAGGCTGCAATTTTTATTTGCCCATCAACTGGTCTTATGATGGAAATGACGCACCACCAGCAGCATGATGTCCGCAAGAGTGGCAACGAGGGGGGGGGGGCGGGAACAAGAAGATGACAAGTTGTTATTCTATTGGTATGTACTGTCTCTTTATAGTGATTTAAAGATTGTTCTTTCAAGTTCGCCTTAGAACGTAGCATTTTATTTCCAAAGTGTAGTAAATCTTTGCTCTCTCACAGCAGGGTGTTCACATTACAAGGCTGCAATTTTTATTTGCCCATCAACTGGGCTTATGGTGGATATTTCAAAAGTGTAGTAAATCTTTGCTCTCTCACAGCAGGGTGTTCACATTACAAGGCTGCAATTTTTATTTGCCCATCAACTGGGCTTATGGTGGAAATGACGCACCACCAGCAGCATGATGTCCGCAAGAGTGGCAACGAGGGGGGGGGGGGGGGGCGGGAACAAGAAGATGACAAGTTGTTATTCTATTGGTATGTACTGTCTCTTTATAGTGTTTTAAAGATTGTTCTTTCAAGTTCGCCTTAGAACGTAGCATTTAATTTCCAAAGTGTAGTAAATCTTTGCTCTCTCACAGCAGGGAGTTCACATTACAAAGCTGCAATTTTTATTTGCCCATCAACTGGGCTTATGGTGGAAATGATGCACCACCAGCAGCATGATGTCCGCAAGAGTGGCAACGAGGGGGGAAGGCGGGAACATGAAGATGACAAGTTGTTATTCTATTGGTATGTACTGTCTCTTTATAGTGTTTTAAAGATTGTTTTTGAAGTTCGCCTTAGAACGTAGCATTTTATTTCCAAAGTGTAGTAAATCTTTGCTCTCTCACAGCAGGGTGTTCACATTACAAGGCTGCAATTTTTATTTGCCCATCAACTGGGCTTATGGTGGAAATGACGCACCACCAGCAGCATGATGTCCGCAAGAGTGGCAACGAGGGGGGGGGGGAGGGGCGGGACAAGAAGATGACAAGTTGTTATTCTATTGGTATGTACTGTCTCTTTATAGTGTTTTAAAGATTGTTGTTTCAAGTTCGCCTTAGAATGTAGCATTTTATTTCCAAAGTGTAGTAAATCTTTGCTCTCTCACAGCAGGGAGTTCACATTACAAGGCTGCAATTTTTATTTGCCCATCAACTTGGCTTATGGTGGAAATGACGCACCACCAGCAGCATGATGTCCGCAAGAGTGGCAACGAGGGGGGGGGGGGGGGGGCGGGAACAAGAAGATGACAAGTTGTTATTCTATTGGTATGTACTGTCTCTTTATAGCATTTTAAAGATTGTTCTTTCAAGGTCGCCTTAGAACGTAGCATTTTATTTCCAAAGTGTAGTAAATCTTTGCTCTCTCACAGCAGGGTGTTCACATTACAAGGCTGCAATTTTTATTTGCCCATCAACTGGGCTTATGGTGGAAATGACGCACCACCAGCAGCATGATGTGCGTAAGAGTGGCAACGAGGGGGGGGGGGGGGGGTGGGAACAAGAAGATGACAAGTTGTTATTCTATTGGTATGTACTGTCTCTTTATAGTGTTTTAAAAATTGTTCTTTCATCTTCGCCTTAGAACGTAGCATTTTATTTCCAAAGTGTAATAAATCTTTGCTCTCTCACAGCAGGGAGTTCACATTACAAGGCTGCAATTTTTATTTGCCCATCAACTGGGCTTATGGTGGAAATGACGCACCACCAGCAGCATGATGTCCGCTAGAGTGGCAACGAGGGGGGGGGGGCCGGGAACAAGAAGATGACATGTTGTTATACTATTGGTATGTACTGTCTCTTTATAGTGTTTTAAAGATTGTTCTTTCAAGTTCGCCTTACAACGTAGCATTTTATTTCCAAAGTGTAGTAAATCTTTGCTCCCTCACAGCAGGGTGTTCACATTACAAGGCTGCAATTTTTATTTGCCCATCAACTGGGCTTATGGTGGAAATGACGCACCACCAGCAGCATGATGTCCGCAAGAGTGGCAACGAGGGGGGGGTGGGCCGGGAACTAGAAGATGACAAGTTGTTATTCTATTGGTATGTACTGTCTCTTTATAGTGTTTTAAAGATTGTTGTTTCAAGTTCGCCTTAGAACGTAGCATTCTATTTCCAAAGTGTAGTAATTCTTTGCTCTCTCACAGCAGGGTGTTCACATTACAAGGCTGCAATTTTTATTTGCCCATCAACTGGGCTTATGGTGGAAATGACGCACCACAAGCAGCATGATGTCCGCAAGAGTGGCAACGAGGGGGGGGGGGGGGGGCGGGAACAAGAAGATGACAAGTTGTTATTCTATTGGTATGTACAGTCCCCTTATAGTGTTTTAAAGATTGTTCTTTCAAGTTCGCCTTAGAACGTAGCATTCTATTTCCAAAATGTAGTAAATCTTTGGTGTCTCACAGCAGGGTGTTCACATTACAAGGCTGCAATTTTTATTTGCCCATCAACTGGTCTTATGATGGAAATGACGCACCACCAGCAGCATGATGTCCGCAAGAGTGGTAACGAGGGGGGGGGGGGGGCGGGAACAAGAAGATGACAAGTTGTTATTCTATTGGTATGTACTGTCTCTTTATAGTGATTTAAAGATTGTTCTTTCAAGTTCGCCTAAGAACGTAGCATTTTATTTCCAAAGTGTAGTAAATCTTTGCTCTCTCACAGCAGGGTGTTCACATTACAAGGCTGCAATTTTTATTTGCCCATCAACTGGGCTTATGGTGGATATTTCAAAAGTGTAGTAAATCTTTGCTCTCTCACAGCAGGGTGTTCACATTACAAGGCTGCAATTTTTATTTGCCCATCAACTGGGCTTATGGTGGAAATGACGCACCACCAGCAGCATGATGTCCGCAAGAGTGGCAACGAGGGGGGGGGGGGGGGGGCGGGAACAAGAAGATGACAAGTTGTTATTCTATTTGTATGTACTGTCTCTTTATAGTGTTTTAAAGATTGTTCTTTCAAGTTCGCCTTAGAACGTAGCATTTAATTTCCAAAGTGTAGTAAATCTTTGCTCTCTCACAGCAGGGAGTTCACATTACAAGGCTGCAATTTTTATTTGCCCATCAACTGGGCTTATGGTGGAAATGATGCACCACCAGCAGCATGATGTCCGCAAGAGTGGCAACGAGGGGGGGGGGGGCGGGAACAAGAAGATGACAAGTTGTTATTCTATTGGTATGTACTGTCTCTTTATAGTGTTTTAAAGATTGTTTTTGAAGTTCGCCTTAGAACGTAGCATTTTATTTCCAAAGTGTAGTAAATCTTTGCTCTCTCACAGCAGGGTGTTCACATTACAAGGCTGCAATTTTTATTTGCCCATCAACTGGGCTTATGGTGGAAATGACGCACCACCAGCAGCATGATGTCCGCAAGAGTGGCAACGAGGGGGGGGGGAGGGGCGGGACAAGAAGATGACAAGTTGTTATTCTATTGGTATGTACTGTCTCTTTATAGTGTTTTAAAGATTGTTGTTTCAAGTTCGCCTTAGAATGTAGCATTTTATTTCCAAAGTGTAGTAAATCTTTGCTCTCTCACAGCAAGGAGTTCACATTACAAGGCTGCAATTTTTATTTGCCCATCAACTGGGCTTATGGTGGAAATGACGCACCACCAGCAGCATGATGTCCGCAAGAGTGGCAACGAGGGGGGGGGGGGGCGGGAACAAGAAGATGACAAGTTGTTATTCTATTGGTATGTACTGTCTTTTTATAGCATTTTAAAGATTGTTCTTTCAAGGTCGCCTTAGAACGTAGCATTTTATTTCCAAAGTGTAGTAAATCTTTGCTCTCTCACAGCAGGGTGTTCACATTACAAGGCTGCAATTTTTATTTGCCCATCAACTGGGCTTATGGTGGAAATGACGCACCACCAGCAGCATGATGTCCGTAAGAGTGGCAACGAGGGGGGGGGGGGGGGGGGGGCGGGAACAAGAAGATGACAAGTTGTTATTCTATTGGTATGTACTGTCTCTTTATAGTGTTTTAAAAATTGTTCTTTCATCTTCGCCTTAGAACGTAGCATTTTATTTCCAAAGTGTAATAAATCTTTGCTCTCTCACAGCAGGGAGTTCACATTACAAGGCTGCAATTTTTATTTGCCCATCAACTGGGCTTATGGTGGAAATGACGCACCACCAGCAGCATGATGTCCGCTAGAGTGACAACGAGGGGGGGGGGGTGCCAGGAACAAGAAGATGACAAGTTGTTATACTATTGGTATGTACTGTCTCTTTATAGTGTTTTAAAGATTGTTCTTTCAAGTTCGCCTTACAACGTAGCATTTTATTTCCAAAGTGTAGTAAATCTTTGCTCCCTCACAGCAGGGTGTTCACATTACAAGGCTGCAATTTTTATTTGCCCATCAACTGGGCTTATGGTGGAAATGACGCACCACCAGCAGCATGATGTCCGCAAGAGTGGCAACGAGGGGGGGGTGGGCCGGGAACTAGAAGATGACAAGTTGTTATTCTATTGGTATGTACTGTCTCTTTATAGTGTTTTAAAGATTGTTGTTTCAAGTTCGCCTTAGAACGTAGCATTCTATTTCCAAAGTGTAGTAAATCTTTGCTCTCTCACAGCAGGGTGTTCACATTACAAGGCTGCAATTTTTATTTGCCCATCAACTGGGCTTATGGTGGAAATGACGCACCACAAGCAGCATGATGTCCGCAAGAGTGGCAACGAGGGGGGGGGGGGGGGGCGGGAACAAGAAGATGACAAGTTGTTATTCTATTGGTATGTACTGTCTCTTTATAGTGTTTTAAAAATTGTTCTTTCATGTTCGCCTTAGAACGTAGCATTTTATTTCCAAAGTGTAGTAAATCTTTGCTCTCTCACAGCAGGGAGTTCACATTACAAGGCTGCAATTTTTATTTGCCCATCAACTTGGCTTATGGTGGAAATGACGCAACACCAGCAGCATGATGTCCGCAAGAGTGGCAACGGGGAGGGGGGGCCGGGAACAAGAAGATGACAAGTTGTTATTCTATTGGTATGTACTGTCTCTTTATAGTGTTTTAAAGATTGTTCTTCAAGTTCGCCTTACAACGTAGCATTTTATTTCCAAAGTGTAGTAAATCTTTGCTCCCTCACAGCAGGGTGTTCACATTACAAGGCTGCAATTTTTATTTGCCCATCAACTGGGCTTATGGTGGAAATGACGCACCACCAGCAGCATGATGTCCGCAAGAGTGGCAACGAGGGGGGGGTGGGCCGGGAACTAGAAGATGACAAGTTGTTATTCTATTGGTATGTACTGTCTCTTTATAGTGTTTTAAAGATTGTTGTTTCAAGTTCGCCTTAGAACGTAGCATTCTATTTCCAAAGTGTAGTAAATCTTTGCTCTCTCACAGCAGGGTGTTCACATTACAAGGCTGCAATTTTTATTTGCCCATCAACTGGGCTTATTGTGGAAATGACGCACCACAAGCAGCATGATGTCCGCAAGAGTGGCAACGAGGGGGGGGGGGGGGGCGGGAACAAGAAGATGACAAGTTGTTATTCTATTGGTATGTACAGTCCCCTTATAGTGTTTTAAAGATTGTTCTTTCAAGTTCGCCTTAGAACGTAGCATTCTATTTCCAAAATGTAGTAAATCTTTGGTGTCTCACAGCAGGGTGTTCACATTACAAGGCTGCAATTTTTATTTGCCCATCAACTGGTCTTATGATGGAAATGACGCACCACCAGCAGCATGATGTCCGCAAGAGTGGTAACGAGGGGGGGGGGGGGCGGGAACAAGAAGATGACAAGTTGTTATTCTATTGGTATGTACTGTCTCTTTATAGTGATTTAAAGATTGTTCTTTCAAGTTCGCCTAAGAACGTAGCATTTTATTTCCAAAGTGTAGTAAATCTTTGCTCTCTCACAGCAGGGTGTTCACATTACAAGGCTGCAATTTTTATTTGCCCATCAACTGGGCTTATGGTGGATATTTCAAAAGTGTAGTAAATCTTTGCTCTCTCACAGCAGGGTGTTCACATTACAAGGCTGCAATTTTTATTTGCCCATCAACTGGGCTTATGGTGGAAATGACGCACCACCAGCAGCATGATGTCCGCAAGAGTGGCAACGAGGGGGGGGGGGGGGGGCGGGAACAAGAAGATGACAAGTTGTTATTCTATTGGTATGTACTGTCTCTTTATAGTGTTTTAAAGATTGTTCTTTCAAGTTCGCCTTAGAACGTAGCATTTAATTTCCAAAGTGTAGTAAATCTTTGCTCTCTCACAGCAGGGAGTTCACATTACAAGGCTGCAATTTTTATTTGCCCATCAACTGGGCTTATGGTGGAAATGATGCACCACCAGCAGCATGATGTCCGCAAGAGTGGCAACGAGGGGGGGGGGGGGCGGGAACAAGAAGATGACAAGTTGTTATTCTATTGGTATGTACTGTCTCTTTATAGTGTTTTAAAGATTGTTTTTGAAGTTCGCCTTAGAACGTAGCATTTTATTTCCAAAGTGTAGTAAATCTTTGCTCTCTCACAGCAGGGTGTTCACATTACAAGGCTGCAATTTTTATTTGCCCATCAACTGGGCTTATGGTGGAAATGACGCACCACCAGCAGCATGATGTCCGCAAGAGTGGCAACGAGGGGGGGGGGAGGGGCGGGACAAGAAGATGACAAGTTGTTATTCTATTGGTATGTACTGTCTCTTTATAGTGTTTTAAAGATTGTTGTTTCAAGTTCGCCTTAGAATGTAGCATTTTATTTCCAAAGTGTAGTAAATCTTTGCTCTCTCACAGCAGGGAGTTCACATTACAAGGCTGCAATTTTTATTTGCCCATCAACTGGGCTTATGGTGGAAATGACGCACCACCAGCAGCATGATGTCCGCAAGAGTGGCAACGAGGGGGGGGGGGGGGCGGGAACAAGAAGATGACAAGTTGTTATTCTATTGGTATGTACTGTCTTTTTATAGCATTTTAAAGATTGTTCTTTCAAGGTCGCCTTAGAACGTAGCATTTTATTTCCAAAGTGTAGTAAATCTTTGCTCTCTCACAGCAGGGTGTTCACATTACAAGGCTGCAATTTTTATTTGCCCATCAACTGGGCTTATGGTGGAAATGACGCACCACCAGCAGCATGATGTCCGTAAGAGTGGCAACGAGGGGGGGGGGGGGGGCGGGAACAAGAAGATGACAAGTTGTTATTCTATTGGTATGTACTGTCTCTTTATAGTGTTTTAAAAATTGTTCTTTCATCTTCGCCTTAGAACGTAGCATTTTATTTCCAAAGTGTAATAAATCTTTGCTCTCTCACAGCAGGGAGTTCACATTACAAGGCTGCAATTTTTATTTGCCCATCAACTGGGCTTATGGTGGAAATGACGCACCACCAGCAGCATGATGTCCGCTAGAGTGACAACGAGGGGGGGGGGGGCCGGGAACAAGAAGATGACAAGTTGTTATACTATTGGTATGTACTGTCTCTTTATAGTGTTTTAAAGATTGTTCTTTCAAGTTCGCCTTACAACGTAGCATTTTATTTCCAAAGTGTAGTAAATCTTTGCTCCCTCACAGCAGGGTGTTCACATTACAAGGCTGCAATTTTTATTTGCCCATCAACTGGGCTTATGGTGGAAATGACGCACCACCAGCAGCATGATGTCCGCAAGAGTGGCAACGAGGGGGGGGTGGGCCGGGAACTAGAAGATGACAAGTTGTTATTCTATTGGTATGTACTGTCTCTTTATAGTGTTTTAAAGATTGTTGTTTCAAGTTCGCCTTAGAACGTAGCATTCTATTTCCAAAGTGTAGTAAATCTTTGCTCTCTCACAGCAGGGTGTTCACATTACAAGGCTGCAATTTTTATTTGCCCATCAACTGGGCTTATGGTGGAAATGACGCACCACAAGCAGCATGATGTCCGCAAGAGTGGCAACGAGGGGGGGGGGGGGGGGGGCGGGAACAAGAAGATGACAAGTTGTTATTCTATTGGTATGTACTGTCTCTTTATAGTGTTTTAAAAATTGTTCTTTCATGTTCGCCTTAGAACGTAGCATTTTATTTCCAAAGTGTAGTAAATCTTTGCTCTCTCACAGCAGGGAGTTCACATTACAAGGCTGCAATTTTTATTTGCCCATCAACTTGGCTTATGGTGGAAATGACGCAACACCAGCAGCATGATGTCCGCAAGAGTGGCAACGGGGAGGGGGGGCCGGGAACAAGAAGATGACAAGTTGTTATTCTATTGGTATGTACTGTCTCTTTATAGTGTTTTAAAGATTGTTCTTCAAGTTCGCCTTAGAGCGTAGCATTTTATTTCCAAAGTGTAGTAAATCTTTGCTCTCTCACAGCAGAGTGTTCACATTACAAGGCTGCAATTTTTATTTGCCCATCAACTGGGCTTATGGTGGAAATGACGCACCACCAGCAGCATGATGTCTGCAAGAGTGGCAACGAGGGGGGGTGGCGGCGGGAACAAGGAGATGACAAGTTGTTATTCTATTGGTATGTACTGTCTCTTTATAGTGTTTTAAAGATTGTTCTTTCAAGTTCGCCTTAGAACGCAGCATTTTATTTCCAAAGTGTAGTAAATATTTGCTCTCTCACAGCAGGGTGTTCACATTACAAGGCTGCAATTTTTATTTGCCCATCAACTGGGCTTATGGTGGAAATGACGCACCACCAGCAGCATGATGTCCGCAAGAGTGGCAACGAGGAGGGGAGGGGGGCGGGAACAAGAAGATGACAAGTTGTTATTCTATTGGTATGTACTGTCTCTTTATAGTGTTTTAAAGATTGTTCTTTCAAGTTCGCCTTACAACGTAGCATTTTATTTCCAAAGTGTAGTAAATCTTTGCTCTCTCACAGCAGGGTGTTCACATTACAAGGCTGCAATTTTTATTTGCCCATCAACTGGGCTTATGGTGGAAATGACGCACCACCAGCAGCATGATGTCCGCAAGAGTGGCAACGAGGGGGGGGGGGGGTGGGCTGGGACAAGAAGATGACAAGTTGTTATTCTATTGGTATGTACTGTCTCTTTATAGTGTTTTAAAGATTGTTCATTCAAGTTCGCCTTAGAACGTAGCATTTTATTTCCAAAGTGTAGTAAATCTTTGCTCTCTCACAGCAGAGTGTTCACATTACAAGGCTGCAATTTTTATTTGCCCATCAACTGGGCTTATGGTGGAAATGACGCACCACCAGCAGCATGATGTCCGCAAGAGTGGCAACGAGGGGGGGGTGGGCCGAGAACATGACAAGTTGTTATTCTATTGGTATGTACTGCCTCTTTATAGTGTTTTAAAGATTGTTGCTTCAAGTTCGCCTTAGAACGTAGCATTCTATTTCCAAAGTGTAGTAAATCTTTGCTCTCTCACAGCAGGGTGTTCACATTACAAGGCTGCAATTTTTATTTGCCCATCAACTGGGCTTATTGTGGAAATGACGCACCACCAGCAGCATCATGTCCATAAGAGTGGCAACGAGGGGGGGGGGGGCCGGGAACAAGAAGATGACAAGTTGTTATTCTATTGGTATGTACTGTCCCTTTATAGTGTTTTAAAGATTGTTCTTTCAAGTTCGCCTTAGAACGTAGCATTCTATTTCCAAAGTGTAGTAAATCTTTGCTCTCTCACAGCAGGGTGTTCACATTACAAGGCTGCAATTTTTATTTGCCCATCAACTGGGCTTATGATGGAAATGACGCACCACCAGCAGCATGATGTCCGCAAGAGTGGCAACGAGGGGGGGGGGGGGGCGGGAACAAGAAGATGACAAGTTGTTATTCTATTGGTATGTACTGTCTCTTTATAGTGTTTTAAAAATTGTTCTTTCATGTTCGCCTTAGAACGTAGCATTTTATTTCCAAAGTGTAGTAAATCTTTGCTCTCTCACAGCAGGGAGTTCACATTACAAGGCTGCAATTTTTATTTGCCCATCAACTGGTCTTATGATGGAAATGACGCACCACCAGCAGAATGATGTCCGCAAGAGTGGGAACGAGGGGGGGGGGGGGCGTGTACAAGAAGATGACAAGTTGTTATTCTATTGGTATGTACTGTCTCTTTGTAGTGTTTTAAAGATTGTTCTTTCAAGTTCGCCTTAGAACGTAGCATTTTATTTCCAAAGTGTAGTAAATCTTTGCTCTCTCACAGCAGAGTGTTCACATTACAAGGCTGCAATTTTTATTTGCCCATCAACTGGGCTTATGGTGGATATTTCAAAAGTGCAGTAAATCTTTGCTCTCTCACAGCAGGGTGTTCACATTACAAGGCTGCAATTTTTTTTTGCCCATCAACTGTGCTTATGGTGGAAATGACGCACCACCAGCAGCATGATGTCCGCAAGAGTGGCAACGAGGGGGGGGGGGGGGGGGGGCGGGAACAAGAAGATGACAAGTTGTTATTCTATTGGTATGTACTGTCTCTTTATAGTGTTTTAAAGATTGTTCTTTCAAGTTCGCCTTAGAACGTAGCATTTAATTTCCAAAGTGTAGTAAATCTTTGCTCTCTCACAGCAGGGAGTTCACATTACAAGGCTGCAATTTTTATTTGCCCATCAACTGGGCTTATGGTGGAAATGATGCACCACCAGCAGCATGATGTCCGCAAGAGTGGCAACGAGGGGGGAAGGCGGGAACAAGAAGATGACAAGTTGTTAT
This sequence comes from Schistocerca cancellata, assembly GCF_023864275.1. Lineage (NCBI taxonomy): Eukaryota > Metazoa > Arthropoda > Insecta > Orthoptera > Acrididae > Schistocerca > Schistocerca cancellata. Next base: position 29,402,881 of record NC_064637.1, on the reverse strand, counting down.
TCTATTGGTATGTACTGTCTCTTTATAGTGTTTTAAAGATTGTTTTTCAAGTTCGCCTTAGAACGTAGCATTTTATTTCCAAAGTGTAGTAAATCTTTGCTCTCTCACAGCAGGGTGTTCACATTACAAGGCTGCAATTTTTATTTGCCCATCAACTGGGCTTATGGTGGAAATGACGCACCACCAGCAGCATGATGTCCGCAAGATCGGCAACGAGGGGGGGGGGGGGGGACGGGACAAGAAATTGACAAGTTGTTATTCTATTAGTATGTACTGTCTCTTTATAGTGTTTTAAAGATTGTTCTTTCAAGTTCGCCTTAGAACGTAGCATTTTATTTCCAAAGTGTAGTAAATCTTTGCTCTGTCACAGCAGGGAGTTCACATTACAAGGCTGCAATTTTTATTTGCCCATCAACTGGGCTTATGGTGGAAATGACGCACCACCAGCAGCATGATGTCCGCATGAGTGGCAACGAGGGGGGGGGGGGGGCGGGAACAAGAAGATGACAAGTTGTTATTCTATTGGTATGTACTGTCTCTGTATAGCATTTTAAAGATTGTTCTTTCAAGGTCGCCTTAGAACGTAGCATTTTATTTCCAAAGTGTAGTAAATCTTTGCTCTCTCACATCAGGGTGTTCACATTTAAGACTGCAATTTTTATTTGCCCATCAACTGGGCTTATGGTGGAAATGACGCACCACCAGCTGCATGATGTCCGCAAGAGTGGCAACGAGGGAGGGGGGGGCCGGGAACAAGAAGATGACAAGTTGTTATTCTATTGGTATGTACTGTCTCTTTATAGTGTTTTAAAGCAGGTTCTTACAAGTTCGCCTTAGAACGTAGCATTTTATTTCCAAAGTGTAGTAAATCTTTGCTCTCTCACAGCAGGGAGTTCACATTACAAGGCTGCAATTTTTATTAGCCCATCAACTGGGCTTATGGTGGAAATGACGCACCACCAGCAGCATGATGTCCGCAAGAGTGGCAACGAGGGGGGGGGGGCGGGAACAAGAAGATGACAAGTTGTTATTCTATTGGTATGTACTGTCTATTTGTAGTGTTTTAAAGATTGTTGTTTCAAGTTCGCCTTAGAACGTAGCATTCTATTTCCAAAGTGTAGTAAATCTTTGCTCTCTCACAGCAGGGTGTTCACATTACAAGGCTGCAATTTTTATTTGCCCATCAACTGGGCTTATGGTGGAAATGACGCACCACCAGCAGCATGATGTCCGTAAGAGTGGCAACGAGGGGGGGGGGGGGGGAACGGGAACAAGAAGATGACAAGTTGTTATTCTATTGGTATGTACTGTCTCTTTATAGTGTTTTAAAAATTGTTCTTTCATCTTCGCCTTAGAACGTAGCATTTTATTTCCAAAGTGTAATAAATCTTTGCTCTCTCACAGCAGGGAGTTCACATTACAAGGCTGCAATTTTTATTTGCCCATCAACTGGGCTTATGGTGGAAATGACGCACCACCAGCAGCATGATGTCCGCTAGAGTGGCAACGAGGGGGGGGGGGCCGGGAACAACAAGATGACAAGTTGTTATTCTATTGGTATGTACTGTCTCTTTATAGTGTTTTAAAGATTGTTCTTTCAAGTTCGCCTTACAACGTAGCATTTTTATTCCAAAGTGTAGTAAATCTTTGCTCCCTCACAGCAGGGTGTTCACATTACAAGGCTGCAATTTTTATTTGCCCATCAACTGGGCTTATGGTGGAAATGACGCACCACCAGCAGCATGATGTCCGCAAGAGTGGCAACGAGGGGGGGGTGGGCCGGGAACTAGAAGATGACAAGTTGTTATTCTATTGGTATGTACTGTCTCTTTATAGTGTTTTAAAGATTGTTGTTTCAAGTTCGCCTTAGAACGTAGCATTCTATTTCCAAAGTGTAGTAAATCTTTGCTCTCTCACAGCAGGGTGTTCACATTACAAGGCTGCAATTTTTATTTGCCCATCAACTGGGCTTATGGTGGAAATGACGCACCACCAGCAGCATCATGTCCATAAAATTGGCAACGAGGGGGGGGGGGGGGGCCGGGAACAAGAAGATGACAAGTTGTTATTCTATTGGTATGTACTGTCTCTTTATAGTGTTTTAAAGATTGTTCTTTCAAGTTCGCCTTAGAACGTAGCATTCTATTTCCAAAGTGTAGTAAATCTTTTCTCTCTCACAGCAGGGTGTTCACATTACAAGGCTGCAATTTTTATTTGCCCATCAACTGGGCTTATGATGGAAATGACGCACCACCAGCAGCATGATGTCCGCAAGAGTGGCAACGAGGGGGGGGGGGGGGGCCGGGAACAAGAAGATGACAAGTTGTTATTCTATTGGTAAGTACTGTCTCTATATAGTGTTTTAAAGATTGTTCTTTCAAGTTCGCCTTAGAACGTAGCATTTTATTTCCAAAGTGTAGTAAATCTTTGCTCTCTCACAGCAGGGAGTTCACATTACAAGGCTGCAATGTTTATTTGCCCATCAACTGTGCTTATGGTGGAAATGACGCACCACCAGCAGCATGATGTCCGCAAGAGTGGCAATGTGCTGGGGGGGGGGGGGGGGGGGCGGGAACAAGAAGGTGACAAGTTGTTATTCTATTGGTATGTACTGTCCCCTTATAGTGTTTTAAAGATTGTTCTTTCAAGTTCGCCTTAGAACGTAGCGTTCTATTTCCAAAGTGTAGTAAATCTTTGGTGTCTCACAGCAGGGTGTTCACATTACAAGGCTGCAATTTTTATTTGCCCATCAACTGGTCTTATGATGGAAATGACGCACCACCAGCAGCATGATGTCCGCAAGAGTGGCAACGAGGGGGGGGGGGGGGGCGGGAACAAGAAGATGACAAGTTGTTATTCTATTGGTATGTACTGTCTCTTTATAGTGATTTAAAGATTGTTCTTTCAAGTTCGCCTTAGAACGTAGCATTTTATTTCCAAAGTGTAGTAAATCTTTGCTCTCTCACAGCAGGGCGTTCACATTACAAGGCTGCAATTTTTATTTGCCCATCAACTGGGCTTATGGTGGATATTTCAAAAGTGTAGTAAATCTTTGCTCTCTCACAGCAGGGTGTTCACATTACAAGGCTGCAATTTTTATTCGCCCATCAACTGGGCTTATGGTGGAAATGACGCACCACCAGCAGCATGATGTCCGCAAGAGTGGCAACGAGGGGGGGGGGGGCGGGAACAAGAAGATGACAAGTTGTTATTCTATTGGTATGTACTGTCTCTTTATAGTGTTTTAAAGGTTGTTCTTTCAAGTTCGCCTTAGAACGTAGCATTTAATTTCCAAAGTGTAGTAAATCTTTGCTCTCTCACAGCAGGGAGTTCACATTACAAGGCTGCAATTTTTATTTGCCCATCAACTGGGCTTATGGTGGAAATGATGCACCACCAGCAGCATGATGTCCGCAAGAGTGGCAACGAGGGGGGAAGGCGGGAACAAGAAGATGACAAGTTGTTATTCTATTGGTATGTACTGTCTCTTTATAGTGTTTTAAAGATTGTTTTTCAAGTTCGCCTTAGAACGTAGCATTTTATTTCCAAAGTGTAGTAAATCTTTGCTCTCTCACAGCAGGGTGTTCACATTACAAGGCTGCAATTTTTATTTGCCCATCAACTGGGCTTATGGTGGAAATGACGCACCACCAGCAGCATGATGTCCGCAAGAGTGGCAACGAGGGGGGGGGGAGGGGCGGGACAAGAAGATGACAAGTTGTTATTCTATTAGTATGTACTGTCTCTTTATAGTGTTTTAAAGATTGTTCTTTCAAGTTCGCCTTAGAATGTAGCATTTTATTTCCAAAGTGTAGTAAATCTTTGCTCTCTCACAGCAGGGAGTTCACATTACAAGGCTGCAATTTTTATTTGCCCATCAACTGGGCTTATGGTGGAAATGACGCACCACCAGCAGCATGATGTCCGCAAGAGTGGCAACGAGGGGGGGGGGGGGGGGCGGGAACAAGAAGATGACAAGTTGTTATTCTATTGGTATGTACTGTCTCTTTATAGCATTTTAAAGATTGTTCTTTCAAGGTCGCCTTAGAACGTAGCATTTTATTTCCAAAGTGTAGTAAATCTTTGCTCTCTCACAGCAGGGTGTTCACATTACAAGGCTGCAATTTTTATTTGCCCATCAACTGGGCTTATGGTGGAAATGACGCACCACCAGCAGCATGATGTCCGCAAGAGTGGCAACGAGGGAGGGGGGGGCCGGGAACAAGAAGATGACAAGTTGTTATTCTATTGGTATGTACTGTCTCTTTATAGTGTTTTAAAGCTTGTTCTTACAAGTTCGCCTTAGAACGTAGCATTTTATTTCCAAAGTGTAGTAAATCTTTGCTCTCTCACAGCAGGGAGTTCACATTACAAGGCTGCAATTTTTATTTGCCCATCAACTGGGCTTATGGTGGAAATGACGCACCACCAGCAGCATGATGTCCGCAAGAGTGGCAACGAGGGGGGGGGGGGCGGGAACAAGAAGATGACAAGTTGTTATTCTATTGGTATGTACCGTCTATTTATAGTGTTTTAAAGATTGTTGTTTCAAGTTCGCCTTAGAACGTAGCATTCTATTTCCAAAGTGTAGTAAATCTTTGCTCTCTCACAGTAGGGAGTTCACATTACAAGGCTGCAATTTTTATTTGCCCATCAACTGGGCTTATGGTGGAAATGACGCACCACCAGCAGCATGATGTCCGTAAGAGTGGCAACGAGGGGGGGGGGGAACGGGAACAAGAGGATGACAAGTTGTTATTCTATTGGTATGTACTGTCTCTTTATAGTGTTTTAAAAATTGTTCTTTCATCTTCGCCTTAGAACGTAGCATTTTATTTCCAAAGTGTAATAAATCTTTGCTCTTTCACAGCAGGGAGTTCACATTACAAGGCTGCAATTTTTATTTGCCCATCAACTGGGCTTATGGTGGAAATGATGCACCACCAGCAGCATGATGTCCGCTAGAGTGGCAACGAGGGGGTGGGGGGGCCGGGAACAAGAAGATGACAAGTTGTTATTCTATTGGTATGTACTGTCTCTTTATAGTGTTTTAAAGATTGTTCTTTCAAGTTCGCCTTACAACGTAGCATTTTATTTCCAAAGTGTAGTAAATCTTTGCTCCCTCACAGCAGGGTGTTCACATTACAAGGCTGCAATTTTTATTTGCCCATCAACTGGGCTTATGGTGGAAATGACGCACCACCAGCAGCATGATGTCCGCAAGAGTGGCAACGAGGGGGGGGTGGGCCGGGAACTAGAAGATGACAAGTTGTTATTCTATTGGTATGTACTGTCTCTTTATAGTGTTTTAAAGATTGTTGTTTCAAGTTCGCCTTAGAACGTAGCATTCTATTTCCAAAGTGTAGTAAATCTTTGCTCTCTCACAGCAGGGTGTTCACATTACAAGGCTGCAATTTTTATTTGCCCATCAACTGGGCTTATGGTGGAAATGACGCACCACAAGCAGCATGATGTCCGCAAGAGTGGCAACGAGGGGGGGGGGGGGGGCGGGAACAAGAAGATGACAAGTTGTTATTCTATTGGTATGTACTGTCTCTTTATAGTGTTTTAAAAATTGTTCTTTCATGTTCGCCTTAGAACGTAGCATTTTATTTCCAAAGTGTAGTAAATCTTTGCTCTCTCACAGCAGGGAGTTCACATTACAAGGCTGCAATTTTTATTTGCCGATCAACTTGGCTTATGGTGGAAATGACGCAACACCAGCAGCATGATGTCCGCAAGAGTGGCAACGGGGAGGGGGGGCCGGGAACAAGAAGATGACAAGTTGTTATTCTATTGGTATGTACTGTCTCTTTATAGTGTTTTAAAGATTGTTCTTCAAGTTCGCCTTAGAGCGTAGCATTTTATTTCCAAAGTGTAGTAAATCTTTGCTCTCTCACAGCAGAGTGTTCACATTACAAGGCTGCAATTTTTATTTGCCCATCAACTGGGCTTATGGTGGAAATGACGCACCACCAGCAGCATGATGTCTGCAAGAGTGGCAACGAGGGGGGGTGGCGGCGGGAACAAGGAGATGACAAGTTGTTATTCTATTGGTATGTACTGTCTCTTTATAGTGTTTTAAAGATTGTTCTTTCAAGTTCGCCTTAGAACGCAGCATTTTATTTCCAAAGTGTAGTAAATATTTGCTCTCTCACAGCAGGGTGTTCACATTACAAGGCTGCAATTTTTATTTGCCCATCAACTGGGCTTATGGTGGAAATGACGCACCACCAGCAGCATGATGTCCGCAAGAGTGGCAACGAGGAGGGGAGGGGGGCGGGAACAAGAAGATGACAAGTTGTTATTCTATTGGTATGTACTGTCTCTTTATAGTGTTTTAAAGATTGTTCTTTCAAGTTCGCCTTACAACGTAGCATTTTATTTCCAAAGTGTAGTAAATCTTTGCTCTCTCACAGCAGGGTGTTCACATTACAAGGCTGCAATTTTTATTTGCCCATCAACTGGGCTTATTGTGGAAATGACGCACCACCAGCAGCATCATGTCCATAAGAGTGGCAACGAGGGGGGGGGGGGGCCGGGAACAAGAAGATGACAAGTTGTTATTCTATTGGTATGTACTGTCCCTTTATAGTGTTTTAAAGATTGTTCTTTCAAGTTCGCCTTAGAGCGTAGCATTCTATTTCCAAAGTGTAGTAAATCTTTGCTCTCTCACAGCAGGGTGTTCACATTACAAGGCTGCAATTTTTATTTGCCCATCAACTGGGCTTATGATGGAAATGACGCACCACCAGCAGCATGATGTCCGCAAGAGTGGCAACGAGGGGGGGGGGGCGGGAACAAGAAGATGACAAGTTGTTATTCTATTGGTATGTACTGTCTCTTTATAGTGTTTTAAAAATTGTTCTTTCATGTTCGCCTTAGAACGTAGCATTTTATTTCCAAAGTGTAGTAAATCTTTGCTCTCTCACAGCAGGGAGTTCACATTACAAGGCTGCAATTTTTATTTGCCCATCAACTTGGCTTTTGGTGGAAATGACGCACCACCAGCAGCATGATGTCCGCAAGAGTGGCAACGAGGGGGGGGGGGGGGGCCGGGAATAAGAAGATGACAAGTTGTTATTCTATTGGTATGTAGTGTCTCTTTATAGTGTTTTAAAGATTGTTCTTTCAAGTTCGCCTTAGAACGTAGCATTTTATTTCCAAAGTGTAGTAAATCTTTGCTCTCTCACAGCAGAATGTTCACATTACAAGGCTGCAATTTTTATTTGCCCATCAACTGGTCTTATGATGGAAATGACGCACCACCAGCAGCATGATGTCCGCAAGAGTGGCAACGAGGAGGGGGGGGGCGGGAACAAGAAGATGACAAGTTGTTATTCTATTGGTATGTACTGTCTCTTTATAGTGATTTAAAGATTGTTCTTTCAAGTTCGCCTTAGAACGTAGCATTTTATTTCCAAAGTGTAGTAAATCTTTGCTCTCTCACAGCAGGGTGTTCACATTACAAGGCTGCAATTTTTATTTGCCCATCAACTGGTCTTATGATGGAAATGACGCACCACCAGCAGAATGATGTCCGCAAGAGTGGAAACGAGGGGGGGGGGGCCGTGTACAAGAAGATGACAAGTTGTTATTCTATTGGTATGTACTGTCTCTTTGTAGTGTTTTAAAGATTGTTCTTTCAAGTTCGCCTTAGAACGTAGCATTTTATTTCCAAAGTGTAGTAAATCTTTGCTCTCTCACAGCAGAGTGTTTACATTACAAGGCTGCAATTTTTATTTGCCCATCAACTGGGCTTATGGTGGATATTTCAAAAGTGTAGTAAATCTTTGCTCTCTCACAGCAGGGTGTTCACATTACAAGGCTGCAATTTTTATTTGCCCATCAACTGGGCTTATGGTGGAAATGACGCACCACCAGCAGCATGATATCCGCAAGAGTGGCAACGAGGGGGGGGGGGGCGGGAACAAGAAGATGACAAGTTGTTATTCTATTGGTATGTACTGTCTCTTTATAGTGTTTTAAAGATTGTTCTTTCAAGTTCGCCTTAGAACGTAGCATTTAATTTCCAAAGTGTAGTAAATCTTTGCTCTCTCACAGTAGGGAGTTCACATTACAAGGCTGCAATTTTTATTTGCCCATCAACTGGGCTTATGGTGGAAATGATGCACCACCAGCAGCATGATGTCCGCAAGAGTGGCAACGAGGGGGGAAGGCGGGAACAAGAAGATGACAAGTTGTTATTCTATTGGTATGTACTGTCTCTTTATAGTGTTTTAAAGATTGTTTTTCAAGTTCGCCTTAGAACGTAGCATTTTATTTCCAAAGTGTAGTAAATCTTTGCTTTCTCACAGCAGGGTGTTCACATTACAAGGCTGCAATTTTTATTTGCCCATCAACTGGGCTTATGGTGGAAATGACGCACCACCAGCAGCATGATGTCCGCAAGATCGGCAACGAGGGGGGGGGGGGACGGGACAAGAAGATGACAAGTTGTTATTCTATTAGTATGTACTGTCTCTTTATAGTGTTTTAAAGATTGTTCTTTCAAGTTCGCCTTAGAACGTAGCATTTTATTTCCAAAGTGTAGTAAATCTTTGCTCTCACACAGCAGGGAGTTCACATTACAAGGCTGCAATTTTTATTTGCCCATCAACTGGGCTTATGGTGGAAATGACGCACCACCAGCAGCATGATGTCCGCAAGAGTGGCAACGAGGGGGGGGGGGGCGGGAACAAGAAGATGACAAGTTGTTATTCTATTGGTATGTACTGTCTCTTTATAGTGTTTTAAAGCATGTTCTTACAAGTTCGCCTTAGAACGTAGCATTTTATTTCCAAAGTGTAGTAAATCTTTGCTCTCTCACAGCAGGGAGTTCACATTACAAGGCTGCAATTTTTATTTGCCCATCAACTGGGCTTATGGTGGAAATGACGCACCACCAGCAGCATGATGTCCGCAAGAGTGGCAACGAGGGGGGGGGGGGGGGGGCGGGAACAAGAAGATGACAAGTTGTTATTCTATTGGTATGTACTGTCTATTTATAGTGTTTTAAAGATTGTTGTTTCAAGTTCGCCTTAGAACGTAGCATTCTATTTCCAAAGTGTAGTAAATCTTTGCTCTCTCACAGCAGGGTGTTCACATTACAAGGCTGCAATTTTTATTTGCCCATCAACTGGGCTTATGGTGGAAATGACGCACCACCAGCAGCATGATGTCCGTAAGAGTGGCAACGAGGGGGGGGGGGGGGAACGGGAACAAGAAGATGACAAGTTGTTATTCTATTGGTATGTACTGTCTCTTTATAGTGTTTTAAAAATTGTTCTTTCATCTTCGCCTTAGAACGTAGCATTTTATTTCCAAAGTGTAATAAATCTTTGCTCTCTCACAGCAGGGAGTTCTCATTACAAGGCTGCAATTTTTATTTGCCCATCAACTGGGCTTATGGTGGAAATGACGCACCACCAGCAGCATGATGTCCGCTAGAGTGGCAACGAGGGGGGGGGGGCCGGGAACAAGAAGATGACAAGTTGTTATTCTATTGGTATGTACTGTCTCTTTATAGTGTTTTAAAGATTGTTCTTTCAAGTTCGCCTTACAACGTAGCATTTTTATTCCAAAGTGTAGTAAATCTTTGCTCCCTCACAGCAGGGTGTTCACATTACAAGGCTGCAATTTTTATTTGCCCATCAACTGGGCTTATGGTGGAAATGACGCACCACCAGCAGCATGATGTCCGCAAGAGTGGCAACGAGGGGGGGGTGGGCCGGGAACTAGAAGATGACAAGTTGTTATTCTATTGGTATGTACTGTCTCTTTATAGTGTTTTAAAGATTGTTATTTCAAGTTCGCCTTAGAACGTAGCATTCTATTTCCAAAGTGTAGTAAATCTTTGCTCTCTCACAGCAGGGTGTTCACATTACAAGGCTGCAATTTTTATTTGCCCATCAACTGGGCTTATGGTGGAAATGACGCACCACCAGCAGCATGATGTCCGCAAGAGTGGCAACGAGGGGGGGGGGGGGGGCGGGAACAAGAAGATGACAAGTTGTTACTCTATTGGTATGTACTGTCTCTTTATAGTGTTTTAAAAATTGTTCTTTCATGTTCGCCTTAGAACGTAGCATTTTATTTCCAAAGTGTAGTAAATCTTTGCTCTCTCACAGCAGGGAGTTCACATTACAAGGCTGCAATTTTTATTTGCCCATCAACTTGGCTTATGGTGGAAATGACGCAACACCAGCAGCATGATGTCCGCAAGAGTGGCAACGGGGAGGGGGGGCCGGGAACAAGAAGATGACAAGTTGTTATTCTATTGGTATGTACTGTCTCTTTATAGTGTTTTAAAGATTGTTCTTCAAGTTCGCCTTAGAGCGTAGCATTTTATTTCCAAAGTGTAGTAAATCTTTGCTCTCTCACAGCAGAGTGTTCACATTACAAGGCTGCAATTTTTATTTGCCCATCAACTGGGCTTATGGTGGAAATGACGCACCACCAGCAGCATGATGTCTGCAAGAGTGGCAACGAGGGGGGGTGGCGGCGGGAACAAGAAGATGACAAATTGTTATTCTATTGGTATGTACTGTCTCTTTATAGTGTTTTAAAGATTGTTCTTTCAAGTTCGCCTTAGAACGCAGCATTTTATTTCCAAAGTGTAGTAAATATTTGCTCTCTCACAGCAGGGTGTTCACATTACAAGGCTGCAATTTTTATTTGCCCATCAACTGGGCTTATGGTGGAAATGACGCAACACCAGCAGCATGATGTCCGCAAGAGTGGCAACGAGGAGGGGGGTGGGGGCGGGAACAAGAAGATGACAAGTTGTTATTCTATTGGTATGTACTGTCTCTTTATAGTGTTTTAAAGATTGTTCTTTCAAGTTCGCCTTACAACGTAGCATTTTATTTCCAAAGTGTAGTAAATCTTTGCTCTCTCACAGCAGGGTGTTCACATTACAAGGCTGCAATTTTTATTTGCCCATCAACTGGGCTTATGGTGGAAATGACGCACCACCAGCAGCATGATGTCCGCAAGAGTGGCAACGAGGGGGGGGTGGGCCGGGAACTAGAAGATGACAAGTTGTTATTCTATTTGTATGTACTGCCTCTTTATAGTGTTTTAAAGATTGTTGTTTCAAGTTCGCCTTAGAACGTAGCATTCTATTTCCAAAGTGTAGTAAATCTTTGCCTTTCACAGCAGGGTGTTCACATTACAAGGCTGCAATTTTTTTTTGCCCATCAACTGGGCTTATGGTGGAAATGACGCACCACCAGCAGCATGATGTCCGCAAGAGTGGCAACGAGGGGGGGGGGGGGGGGGCGGGAACAAGAAGATGACAAGTTGTTATTCTATTGGTATGTACTGTCTCTTTATAGTGTATTAAAGATTGTTCTTTCAAGTTTGCCTTAGAACGTAGCATTTTATTTCCAAAGTGTAGTAAATCTTTGCTCTCTCACAGCAGGGTATTCACATTACAAGGCTGCAATATTTATTTGCCCATCAACTGGGCTTATGGTGGATATTTCCAAAGTGTAGTAAATCTTTGCTCTCTCACAGCAGGGTGTTCACATTACAAGGCTGCAATTTTTATTTGCCCATCAACTAGGCTTATGGTGGAAATGACGCACCACCAGCAGCATGATGTCCGCAAGAGTGGCAACGAGGGGGGAGGGGGGGGGCGGGAACAAGAAGATGACAAGTTGTTATTCTATTGGTATGTACTGTCTCTTTATAGTGTTTTTAAGATTGTTCTTTCAAGTTCGCCTTAGAACGTAGCATTTTATTTCCGAAGTGTAGTAAATCTTTGCTCTCTCACAGCAGGGAGTTCACATTACAAGGCTGCAATTTTTATTTGCCCATCAACTGGGCTTATGGTGGAAATGATGCACCACCAGCAGCATGATGTCCGCAAGAGTGGCAACTAGGTGGGAAGGCGGGAACAAGAAGATGACAAGTTGTTATTCTATTGGTATGTACTGTCTCTTTATAGTGTTTTAAAGATTGTTTTTCAAGTTCACCTTAGAACGTAGCATTTTATTTCCAAAGTGTAGTAAATCTTTGCTCTCTCACAGCAGGGTGTTCACATTACAAGACTGCAATTTTTATTTGCCCATCAACTGGGCTTATGGTGGAAATGACGCACCACCAGCAGCATGATGTCCGCAAGAGCGGCAACGAGGGGGGAGTGGGGGCCGGGACAAGAAGATGACAAGTCGTTATTCTATTAGTATGTACTGTCTCTTTATAGTGTTTTAAAGATTGTTGTTTCAAGTTCGCCTTAGAACGTAGCATTCTATTTCCAAAGTGTAGTTCTCTTTGCTCTGTCACAGCAGGGTGTTCACATTACAAGGCTGCAATTTTTATTTGCCCATCAACTGGGCTTATGGTGGAAATGACGCACCACCAGCAGCATGATATCCGCAAGAGTGGTAACGAGGGGGGGGGGGGGGGGGCGGGAACAAGAAGATGACAAGTTGTTATTCTATTGGTATGTACTGTCTCTTTATAGTGTTTTAAAAATTGTTCTTTCATGTTCGCCTTAGAACGTAGCATTTCATTTCCAATGTGTAGTAAACATTTGCTCTCTCACAGCAGGGAGTTCACATTACAAGGCTGCAATTTTTATTTGCCCATCAACTTGGCTTATGGTGGGAATGACGCAACACCAGCAGCATGATGTCCGCAAGAGTGGCAACGAGGATGGGGGGCCGGGAACAAGAAGATGACAAGTTGTTATTCTATTGGTATGTACTGTCTCTTTATAGTGTTTTAAAGATTGCTCTTCAAGTTCGCCTTAGAACGTAGCATTTTATTTCCAAAGTGTAGTAAATCTTTGCTCTCTCACAGCAGAGTGTTCACATTACAAGGCTGCAATTTTTATTTGCCCATCAACTGGGCTTATGGTGGAAATGACGCACCACCAGCAGCATGATGTCTGCAAGAGTGGCAACGAGGGGGGGTGGCGGCGGGAACAAGAAGATGACAAGTTGTTATTCTATTGGTATGTACTGTCTCTTTATAGTGTTTTAAAGATTGTTCTTTCAAGTTCGCCTTAGAACGCAGCATTTTATTTCCAAAGTGTAGTAAATCCTTGCTCTCTCACAGCAGGGTGTTCACATTACAAGGCTGCAATTTTTATTTGCCCATCAACTGGGCTTATGGTGGAAATGACGCACCACCAGCAGCATGATGTCCGCAAGAGTGGCAACGAGGAGGGGGGGGGGGGGGCGGGAACAAGAAGATAACAAGTTGTTATTCTATTGGTATGTACTGTCTGTTTATAGTGTTTTAAAGATTGTTCTTTCAAGTTCGCCTTACAACGTAGCATTTTATTTCCAAAGTGTAGTAAATCTTTGCTCTCTCACAGCAGTGTGTTCTCATTACAAGGCTGCAATTTTTATTTGCCCATCAACTGGGCTTATGGTGGAAATGACGCACCACCAGCAGCATGATGTCCGCAAGAGTGGCAACGAGGGGGGGGGGGCCGGGACAAGAAGATGACAAGTTGTTATTCTATTAGTATGTTCTGTCTCGTTATAGTGTTTTAAAGATTGTTCTTTCAAGTTCGCCTTAGAACGTAGCATTTTATTTCCAAAGTGTAGTAAATCTTTGCTCTCTCACAGCAGGGAGTTCACATTACAAGGCTGCAATTTTTATTTGCCCATCAACTGGGCTTATGATGGAAATGACGCACCACCAGCTGCATGATGTCCACAAGGGTGGCAACGAGGGGGGGGGGGCGGGAACAAGAAGATGACAAGTTGTTATTCTATTGGTATGTACTGTCTCTTTATAGCATTTTAAAGATTGTTCTTTCAAGGTCGCCTTAGAACGTAGCATTTTATTTCCAAAGTGTAGTAAATCTTTGCTCTCTCACAGCAGGGTGTTCACATTACAAGGCTGCAATTTTTATTTGCCCATCAACTGGGCTTATGGTGGAAATGACGCACCACCAGCAGCATGATGTCCGCAAGAGTGGCAACGAGGGAGGGGTTGGCCGGGAACAAGAAGATGACAAGTTGTTATTCTATTGGTATGTACTGTCTCTTTATAGTGTTTTAAAGATTGTTCTTTCAAGTTCGCCTTACAACGTAGCATTTTATTTCCAAAGTGTAGTAAATCTTTGCTCTCTCACAGCAGGGTGTTCACATTACAAGGCTGCAATTTTTATTTGCCCATCAACTGGGCTTATGGTGGAAATGACGCACCACCAGCAGCATGATGTCCGCAAGAGTGGCAACGAGGGGGGGGTGGGCCGGGAACTAGAAGATGACAAGTTGTTATTCTATTGGTATGTACTGCCTCTTTATAGTGTTTTAAAGATTGTTGTTTCAAGTTCGCCTTAGAACGTAGCATTCTATTTCCAAAGTGTAGTAAATCTTTGCCTTTCACAGCAGGGTGTTCACATTACAAGGCTGCAATTTTTATTTGCCCATCAACTGGGCTTATGGTGGAAATGACGCACCACCAGCAGCATGATGTCCGCAAGAGTGGCAACGAGGGAGGGGTTGGCCGGGAACAAGAAGATGACAAGTTGTTATTCTATTGGTATGTACTGTCTCTTTATAGTGTTTTAAAGATTGTTCTTTCAAGTTCGCCTTACAACGTAGCATTTTATTTCCAAAGTGTAGTAAATCTTTGCTCTCTCACAGCAGGGTGTTCACATTACAAGGCTGCAATTTTTATTTGCCCATCAACTGGGCTTATGGTGGAAATGACGCACCACCAGCAGCATGACGTCCGCAAGAGTGGCAACGAGGGGGGGGGGGCGGTCCGGGAAATAGAAGATGACAAGTTGTTATTCTATTGGTATGTACTGTCTCTTTGTAGTGTTTTAAAGATTGTTCTTTCAAGTTCGCCTTAGAACGTAGCATTTTATTTCCAAAGTGTAGTAAATCTTTGCTCTCTCACAGCAGAGTGTTCACATTACAAGGCTGCAATTTTTATTTGCCCATCAACTGGGCTTATGGTGGATATTTCAAAAGTGTAGTAAATCTTTGCTCTCTCACAGCAGGGTGTTCACATTACAAGGCTGCAATTTTTTTTTGCCCATCAACTGTGCTTATGGTGGAAATGACGCACCACCAGCAGCATGATGTCCGCAAGAGTGGCAACGAGGCGGGGGGGGGGGTGGGCGGGAACAAGAAGATGACAAGTTGTTATTCTATTGGTATGTACTGTCTCTTTATAGTGTTTTAAAGATTGTTCTTTCAAGTTCGCCTTAGAACGTAGCATTTTATTTCCAAAGTGTAGTAAATCTTTGCTCTCTCACAGCAGGGTGTTCACATTACAAGGCTGCAATTTTTATTTGCCCATCAACTGGGCTTATGGTGGAAATGACACACCACCAGCAGCATGATGTCCATAAGAGTGGCAACGAGGCGGGGGGGGCCGGGAACAAGAAGATGACAAGTTGTTATTCTATTGGTATGTACTGTCTCTTTATAGTGTTTTAAAGATTGTTCTTTCAAGTTCGCCTTAGAACGTAGCATTCTATTTCCAAAGTGTAGTAAATCTTTGCTCTCTCACAGCAGGGTGTTTACATTACAAGGCTGCAATTTTTATTTGCCCATCAACTGGGCTTATGATGGAAATGACACACCACCAGCAGCATGATGTCCGCAAGAGCGGCAAAGAGAGGGGGGGGGGGGGGGGGCGGGAACAAGAAGATGACAAGTTGTTACTCTATTGGTATGTACTGTCTCTTTATAGTGTTTTAAAAATTATTCTTTCATGTTCGCCTTAGAACGTAGCATTTTATTTCCAAAGTGTAGTAAATCTTTCCTCTCTCACAGCAGGGAGTTCACATTACAAGGCTGCAATTTTTATTTGCCCATCAACTTGGCTTTTGGTGGAAATGACGCACCACCAGCAGCATGATGTCCGCAAGAGTGGTAACGAGGGGGGGGGGGGGGGGGCGGGAATAAGAAGATGACAAGTTGTTATTCTATTGGTATGTACTGTCTCTTTATAGTGTTTTAAAGATTGTTTTTCAAGTTCGCCTTAGAACGTAGCATTTTATTTCCAAAGTGTAGTAAATCTTTGCTCTCTCACAGCAGGGTGTTCACATTACAAGGCTGCAATTTTTATTTGCCCATCAACTGGGCTTATGGTGGAAATGACGCACCACCAGCAGCATGATGTCCGCAAGAGTGGCAACGAGGGGGCGGGGGGGCGGGACAAGAAGATGACAAGTTGTTATTCTATTAGTATGTACTGTCTCTTTATAGTGTTTTCAAGATTGTTCTTTCAAGTTCGCCTTAGAACGTAGCATTTTATTTCCAAAGTGTAGTAAATCTTTGCTCTCTCACAGCAGGGAGTTCACATTACAAGGCTGCAATTTTTATTTGCCCATCAATTGGGCTTATGGTGGAAATGACGCACCACCAGCAGCATGATGTCCGCATGAGTGGCAACGAGGGTGGGGGGGCGGGAACAAGAAGATGACAAGTTGTTATTCTATTGGTATGTACTGTCTCTTTCTAGCATTTTAAAGATTGTTCTTTCAAGGTCGCCTTAGAACGTAGCATTTTATTTCCAAAGTGTAGTAAATCTTTGCTCTCTCACAGCAGGGTGTTCACATTACAAGGCTGCAATTTTTATTTGCCCATCAACTGGGCTTATGGTGGAAATGACGCACCACCAGCAGCATGACGTCCGCAAGAGTGGCAACGAGGGGGGGGGGAGGGTCCGGGAAAAAGAAGATGACAAGTTGTTATTCTATTGGTATGTACTGTCTCTTTATAGTGTTTTAAAGATTGTTCTTACAAGTTCGCCTTAGAACGTAGCATTTTATTTCCAAAGTGTAGTAAATCTTTGCTCTCTCACAGCAGGGAGTTCACAATACAAGGCTGCAATTTTTATTTGCCCAACAACTGGGCTTTTGGTGGAAATGACGCACCACCAGCAGCATGATGTCCGCAAGAGTGGCAACGAGGGGGGGGGGGGGGGGCGGGGACAAGAAGATGACAAGTTGTTATTCTATTGGTATGTACTGTCTCTTTATAGTGTTTTAAAGATTGTTGTTTCAAGTTCGCCTTAGAACGTAGCATTTTATTTCCAAAGTGTAGTAAATCTTTGCTCTCTCACAGCAGGGAGTTCACATTACAAGGCTGCAATTTTTATTTGCCCATCAACTGGGCTTATGGTGGAAATGACGCACCACCAGCAGCATGATGTCCTCAAGAGTGGCAACGAGGAGGGAGGGGGGGCGGGGAACAAGAAGATGACAAGTTGTTATTCTATTAGTATGTACAGTCTCTTTATAGTGTTTTAAAGATTGTTCTTTCAAGTTCGCCTTAGAACGTAGCATTTTATTTCCAAAGTGTAGTAAATCTTTGCTCTCTCACAGCAGGGTACTCACATTACAAGGCTGCAATTTTTATTTGCCCATCAACTGGGCTTATGGTGGAAATGACGCACCACCAGCAGCATGATGTCCGCAAGAGTGGCAACGAGGAGGGGGAGCCGGGAACAAGAAGATGACAAGTTGTTATTCTATTGGTATGTACTGTCTCTTTATAGTGTTTTAAAGATTGTTCTTTAAGTTCGCTTTAGAACGTAGCATTTTATTTCCAAAGTGTAGTAAATCTTTGCTCTCTCACAGCAGAGTGTTCACATTACAAGGCTGCAATTTTTATTTGCCCATCAACTGGGCTTATGGTGGAAATGACGCACCACCAGCAGCATGATGTCCGCAAGAGTGGCAACGAGGGGGGGGGGGGGGTGGGCGGGAACAAGAAGATGACAAGTTGTTATTCTATTGGTATGTACTGTCTCTTTATAGTGTTTTAAAGATTGTTCTTTCAAGTTCGCCTTAGAACGTAGCATTTTATTTCCAAAGTGTAGTAAATCTTTGCTCTCTCACAGCAGAGTGTTCACATTACAAGGCTGCAATTTTTATTTGCCCATCAACTGGGCTTATGGTGGATATTTCAAAAGTGTAGTAAATCTTTGCTCTCTCACAGCAGGGTGTTCACATTACAAGGCTGCAATTTTTTTTTGCCCATCAACTGTGCTTATGGTGGAAATGACGCACCACCAGCAGCATGATGTCCGCAAGAGTGGCAACGAGGCGGGAGGGGGGGTGGGCTGGAACAAGAAGATGACAAGTTGTTATTCTATTGGTATGTACTGTCTCTTTATAGTGTTTTAAAGATTGTTCTTTCAAGTTCGCCTTAGAACGTAGCATTTTATTTCCAAAGTGTAGTAAATCTTTGCTCTCTCACAGCAGGGTGTTCACATTACAAGGCTGCAATTTTTATTTGCCCATCAACTGGGCTTATGGTGGAAATGACACACCACCAGCAGCATGATGTCCATAAGAGTGGCAACGAGGGGGGGGGGGCCGGGAACAAGAAGATGACAAGTTGTTATTCTATTGGTATGTACTGTCTCTTTATAGTGTTTTAAAGATTGTTCTTTCAAGTTCGCCTTAGAACGTAGCATTTTATTTCCAAAGTGTAGTAAATCTTTGCTCTCTCACAGCAGGGTGTTCACATTACAAGGCTGCAATTTTTATTTGCCCATCAACTGGGCTTATGATGGAAATGACACACCACCAGCAGCATGATGTCCGCAAGAGCGGCAAAGAGAGGGGGGGGGGGGGGGGGGGCGGGAACAAGAAGATGATGATGACAAGTTGTTACTATATTGGTATGTACTGTCTCTTTATAGTGTTTTAAAAATTATTCTTTCATGTTCGCCTTAGAACGTAGCATTTTATTTCCAAAGTGTAGTAAATCTTTCCTCTCTCACAGCAGGGAGTTCACATTACAAGGCTGCAATTTTCATTTGCCCATCAACTTGGCTTTTGGTGGAAATGACGCACCACCAGCAGCATGATGTCCGCAAGAGTGGTAACGAGGGGGGGGGGGGCGGGAATAAGAAGATGACAAGTTGTTATTCTATTGGTATGTACTGTCTCATTATAGTGCTTTAAAGATTGTTCTTTCAAGTTCGCCTTCGAACGTAGCATTTTATTTCCAAAGTGTAGTAAATCTTTGCTCTCTCACAGCAGGGATTTCACATTACAAGGCTGCAATTTTTATTTGCCCATCAACTGGGCTTATGGTGGAAATGACGCACCACCAGCAGCATGATGTCCGCAAGAGTGGCAACGAGGGGGGGGGGGGGGGGGCGGGAACAAGAAGATGACAAGTTGTTATTCTATTGGTATGTACTGTCTCTTTATAGTGTTTTAAAAATTATTCTTTCATGTTCGCCTTAGAACGTAGCATTTTATTTCCAAAGTGTAGTAAATCTTTGCTCTCTCACAGCAGGGTGCTCACATTACAAGGCTGCAATTTTCATTTGCCCATCAACTGGGCTTATGGTGGAAATGACGCACCACCAGCAGCATGATGTCCGCAAGAGTGCCAACGAGGAGGGGGGGGCCGGGAACAAGAAGATGACAAGTTGTTATTCTATTGGTATGTACTGTCTCTTTATAGTGTTTTAAAGATTTTTCTTTCAAGTTTGCCTTAGAGCGTAGCATTTTATTTCCAAAGTGTAGTAAATCTTTGCTCTCTCACAGGAGGGAGTTCACATTACAAGGCTGCAATTTTTATTTGCCCATCAACTTGGCTTTTGGTGGAAACGACGCACCACCAGCAGCATGATGTCCGCAAGAGTGGCAACGAGGGGGGGGGGGCCGGGAATAAGAAGATGACAAGTTGTTATTCTATTGGTATGTACTGTCTCTTTATAGTGTTTTAAAGATTGTTCTTTCAAGTTCGCCTTAGAACGTAGCATTTTATTTCCAAAGTGTAGTAAATCTTTGCTCTCTCACAGCAGGGAGTTCACATTACAAGGCTGCAATTTTTATTTGCCCATCAACTGGGCTTATGGTGGAAATGACGCACCACCAGCAGCATGATGTCCGCAAGAGTGGCAACGAGGAGGGGGGGCCGGGAACAAGAAGATGACAAGTTGTTATTCTATTGGTATGTACTGTCTCTTTATAGTGTTTTAAAGATTGTTCTTTCAAGTTCGCCTTAGAACGTAGCATTTTATTTCCAAAGTGTAGTAAATCTTTGCTCTCTCACAGCAGGGTGTTCACATTACAAGGCTGCAATTTTTATTTGCCCATCAACTGGGCTTATGGTGGAAATGACGCACCACCAGCAGCATGATGTCCGCATGAGTGGCAACGAGGGGGGGGGGGCGGGAACAAGAAGATGACAAGTTGTTATTCTATTGGTATGTACTGTCTCTTTCTAGCATTTTAAAGATTGTTCTTTCAAGGTCGCCTTAGAACGTAGCATTTTATTTCCAAAGTGTAGTAAATCTTTGCTCTCTCACAGCAGGGTGTTCACATTACAAGGCTGCAATTTTTATTTGCCCATCAACTGGGCTTATGGTGGAAATGACGCACCACCAGCAGCATGACGTCCGCAAGAGTGGCAACGAGGGGGGGGGGGGGGGTCCGGGAAAAAGAAGATGACAAGTTGTTATTCTATTGGTATGTACTGTCTCTTTATAGTGTTTTAAAGATTGTTCTTACAAGTTCGCCTTAGAACGTAGCATTTTATTTCCAAAGTGTAGTAAATCTTTGCTCTCTCACAGCAGGGTACTCACATTACAAGGCTGCAATTTTTATTTGCCCATCAACTGGGCTTATGGTGGAAATGACGCACCACCAGCAGCATGATGTCCGCAAGAGTGGCAACGAGGAGGGGGAGCCGGGAACAAGAAGATGACAAGTTGTTATTCTATTGGTATGTACTGTCTCTTTATAGTGTTTTAAAGATTGTTCTTTAAGTTCGCTTTAGAACGTAGCATTTTATTTCCAAAGTGTAGTAAATCTTTGCTCTCTCACAGCAGAGTGTTCACATTACAAGGCTGCAATTTTTATTTGCCCATCAACTGGGCTTATGGTGGAAATGACGCACCACCAGCAGCATGATGTCCGCAAGAGTGGCAACGAGGGGGGGGGGGGGGTGGGCGGGAACAAGAAGATGACAAGTTGTTATTCTATTGGTATGTACTGTCTCTTTATAGTGTTTTAAAGATTGTTCTTTCAAGTTCGCCTTAGAACGTAGCATTTTATTTCCAAAGTGTAGTAAATCTTTGCTCTCTCACAGCAGGGTACTCACATTACAAGGCTGCAATTTTTATTTGCCCATCAACTGGGCTTATGGTGGAAATGACGCACCACCAGCAGCATGATGTCCGCAAGAGTGGCAACGAGGAGGGGGAGCCGGGAACAAGAAGATGACAAGTTGTTATTCTATTGGTATGTACTGTCTCTTTATAGTGTTTTAAAGATTGTTCTTTAAGTTCGCTTTAGAACGTAGCATTTTATTTCCAAAGTGTAGTAAATCTTTGCTCTCTCACAGCAGAGTGTTCACATTACAAGGCTGCAATTTTTATTTGCCCATCAACTGGGCTTATGGTGGAAATGACGCACCACCAGCAGCATGATGTCCGCAAGAGTGGCAACGAGGGGGGGGGGGGGGGTGGGCGGGAACAAGAAGATGACAAGTTGTTATTCTATTGGTATGTACTGTCTCTTTATAGTGTTTTAAAGATTGTTCTTTCAAGTTCGCCTTAGAACGTAGCATTTTATTTCCAAAGTGTAGTAAATCTTTGCTCTCTCACAGCAGAGTGTTCACATTACAAGGCTGCAATTTTTATTTGCCCATCAACTGGGCTTATGGTGGATATTTCAAAAGTGTAGTAAATCTTTGCTCTCTCACAGCAGGGTGTTCACATTACAAGGCTGCAATTTTTTTTTGCCCATCAACTGTGCTTATGGTGGAAATGACGCACCACCAGCAGCATGATGTCCGCAAGAGTGGCAACGAGGCGGGGGGGGGGGTGGGCTGGAACAAGAAGATGACAAGTTGTTATTCTATTGGTATGTACTGTCTCTTTATAGTGTTTTAAAGATTGTTCTTTCAAGTTCGCCTTAGAACGTAGCATTTTATTTCCAAAGTGTAGTAAATCTTTGCTCTCTCACAGCAGGGTGTTCACATTACAAGGCTGCAATTTTTATTTGCCCATCAACTGGGCTTATGGTGGAAATGACACACCACCAGCAGCATGATGTCCATAAGAGTGGCAACGAGGGGGGGGGGGGCCGGGAACAAGAAGATGACAAGTTGTTATTCTATTGGTATGTACTGTCTCTTTATAGTGTTTTAAAGATTGTTCTTTCAAGTTCGCCTTAGAACGTAGCATTTTATTTCCAAAGTGTAGTAAATCTTTGCTCTCTCACAGCAGGGTGTTCACATTACAAGGCTGCAATTTTTATTTGCCCATCAACTGGGCTTATGATGGAAATGACACACCACCAGCAGCATGATGTCCGCAAGAGCGGCAAAGAGAGGGGGGGGGGGGGGGGGGGGGGGGGGGCGGGAACAAGAAGATGATGATGACAAGTTGTTACTATATTGGTATGTACTGTCTCTTTATAGTGTTTTAAAAATTATTCTTTCATGTTCGCCTTAGAACGTAGCATTTTATTTCCAAAGTGTAGTAAATCTTTCCTCTCTCACAGCAGGGAGTTCACATTACAAGGCTGCAATTTTCATTTGCCCATCAACTTGGCTTTTGGTGGAAATGACGCACCACCAGCAGCATGATGTCCGCAAGAGTGGTAACGAGGGGGGGGGGGCGGGAATAAGAAGATGACAAGTTGTTATTCTATTGGTATGTACTGTCTCATTATAGTGCTTTAAAGATTGTTCTTTCAAGTTCGCCTTCGAACGTAGCATTTTATTTCCAAAGTGTAGTAAATCTTTGCTCTCTCACAGCAGGGATTTCACATTACAAGGCTGCAATTTTTATTTGCCCATCAACTGGGCTTATGGTGGAAATGACGCACCACCAGCAGCATGATGTCCGCAAGAGTGGCAACGAGGGGGGGGGGGGGGGGGGGCGGGAACAAGAAGATGACAAGTTGTTATTCTATTGGTATGTACTGTCTCTTTATAGTGTTTTAAAAATTATTCTTTCATGTTCGCCTTAGAACGTAGCATTTTATTTCCAAAGTGTAGTAAATCTTTGCTCTCTCACAGCAGGGTGCTCACATTACAAGGCTGCAATTTTCATTTGCCCATCAACTGGGCTTATGGTGGAAATGACGCACCACCAGCAGCATGATGTCCGCAAGAGTGCCAACGAGGAGGGGGGGGCCGGGAACAAGAAGATGACAAGTTGTTATTCTATTGGTATGTACTGTCTCTTTATAGTGTTTTAAAGATTTTTCTTTCAAGTTTGCCTTAGAGCGTAGCATTTTATTTCCAAAGTGTAGTAAATCTTTGCTCTCTCACAGGAGGGAGTTCACATTACAAGGCTGCAATTTTTATTTGCCCATCAACTTGGCTTTTGGTGGAAACGACGCACCACCAGCAGCATGATGTCCGCAAGAGTGGCAACGAGGGGGGGGGGGGCCGGGAATAAGAAGATGACAAGTTGTTATTCTATTGGTATGTACTGTCTCTTTATAGTGTTTTAAAGATTGTTCTTTCAAGTTCGCCTTAGAACGTAGCATTTTATTTCCAAAGTGTAGTAAATCTTTGCTCTCTCACAGGAGGGAGTTCACATTACAAGGCTGCAATTTTTATTTGCCCATCAACTGGGCTTATGGTGGAAATGACGCACCACCAGCAGCATGATGTCCGCAAGAGTGGCAACGAGGAGGGGGGGCCGGGAACAAGAAGATGACAAGTTGTTATTCTATTGGTATGTACTGTTTCTTTATAGTGTTTTAAAGATTGTTCTTTCAAGTTCGCCTTAGAACGTAGCATTTTATTTCCAAAGTGTAGTAAATCTTTGCTCTCTCACAGCAGGGTGTTCACATTACAAGGCTGCAATTTTTATTTGCCCATCAACTGGGCTTATGGTGGAAATGACGCACCACCAGCAGCATGATGTCCGCATGAGTGGCAACGAGGGGGGGGGGGGCGGGAACAAGAAGATGACAAGTTGTTATTCTATTGGTATGTACTGTCTCTTTCTAGCATTTTAAAGATTGTTCTTTCAAGGTCGCCTTAGAACGTAGCATTTTATTTCCAAAGTGTAGTAAATCTTTGC
The DNA here is from genome assembly GCF_023864275.1 of Schistocerca cancellata. NCBI lineage: Eukaryota > Metazoa > Arthropoda > Insecta > Orthoptera > Acrididae > Schistocerca > Schistocerca cancellata. The sequence continues at coordinate 29,378,878 of NC_064637.1, read as the reverse complement.
TCTCTCACAGCAGGGTGTTCACATTACAAGGCTGCAATTTTTATTTGCCCATCAACTGGGCTTATGGTGGAAATGACGCACCACCAGCAGCATGACGTCCGCAAGAGTGGCAACGAGGGGGGGGGGGGGGGTCCGGGAAAAAGAAGATGACAAGTTGTTATTCTATTGGTATGTACTGTCTCTTTATAGTGTTTTAAAGATTGTTCTTACAAGTTCGCCTTAGAACGTAGCATTTTATTTCCAAAGTGTAGTAAATCTTTGCTCTCTCACAGCAGGGTACTCACATTACAAGGCTGCAATTTTTATTTGCCCATCAACTGGGCTTATGGTGGAAATGACGCACCACCAGCAGCATGATGTCCGCAAGAGTGGCAACGAGGAGGGGGAGCCGGGAACAAGAAGATGACAAGTTGTTATTCTATTGGTATGTACTGTCTCTTTATAGTGTTTTAAAGATTGTTCTTTAAGTTCGCTTTAGAACGTAGCATTTTATTTCCAAAGTGTAGTAAATCTTTGCTCTCTCACAGCAGAGTGTTCACATTACAAGGCTGCAATTTTTATTTGCCCATCAACTGGGCTTATGGTGGAAATGACGCACCACCAGCAGCATGATGTCCGCAAGAGTGGCAACGAGGGGGGGGGGGGGGTGGGCGGGAACAAGAAGATGACAAGTTGTTATTCTATTGGTATGTACTGTCTCTTTATAGTGTTTTAAAGATTGTTCTTTCAAGTTCGCCTTAGAACGTAGCATTTTATTTCCAAAGTGTAGTAAATCTTTGCTCTCTCACAGCAGAGTGTTCACATTACAAGGCTGCAATTTTTATTTGCCCATCAACTGGGCTTATGGTGGATATTTCAAAAGTGTAGTAAATCTTTGCTCTCTCACAGCAGGGTGTTCACATTACAAGGCTGCAATTTTTTTTTGCCCATCAACTGTGCTTATGGTGGAAATGACGCACCACCAGCAGCATGATGTCCGCAAGAGTGGCAACGAGGCGGGGGGGGGGGTGGGCTGGAACAAGAAGATGACAAGTTGTTATTCTATTGGTATGTACTGTCTCTTTATAGTGTTTTAAAGATTGTTCTTTCAAGTTCGCCTTAGAACGTAGCATTTTATTTCCAAAGTGTAGTAAATCTTTGCTCTCTCACAGCAGGCTGTTCACATTACAAGGCTGCAATTTTTATTTGCCCATCAACTGGGCTTATGGTGGAAATGACACACCACCAGCAGCATGATGTCCATAAGAGTGGCAACGAGGGGGGGGGGGGCCGGGAACAAGAAGATGACAAGTTGTTATTCTATTGGTATGTACTGTCTCTTTATAGTGTTTTAAAGATTGTTCTTTCAAGTTCGCCTTAGAACGTAGCATTTTATTTCCAAAGTGTAGTAAATCTTTGCTCTCTCACAGCAGGGTGTTCACATTACAAGGCTGCAATTTTTATTTGCCCATCAACTGGGCTTATGATGGAAATGACACACCACCAGCAGCATGATGTCCGCAAGAGCGGCAAAGAGAGGGGGGGGGGGGGGGGGGCGGGAACAAGAAGATGAAGATGACAAGTTGTTACTATATTGGTATGTACTGTCTCTTTATAGTGTTTTAAAAATTATTCTTTCATGTTCGCCTTAGAACGTAGCATTTTATTTCCAAAGTGTAGTAAATCTTTCCTCTCTCACAGCAGGGAGTTCACATTACAAGGCTGCAATTTTCATTTGCCCATCAACTTGGCTTTTGGTGGAAATGACGCACCACCAGCAGCATGATGTCCGCAAGAGTGGTAACGAGGGGGGGGGGGGGCGGGAATAAGAAGATGACAAGTTGTTATTCTATTGGTATGTACTGTCTCATTATAGTGCTTTAAAGATTGTTCTTTCAAGTTCGCCTTCGAACGTAGCATTTTATTTCCAAAGTGTAGTAAATCTTTGCTCTCTCACAGCAGGGATTTCACATTACAAGGCTGCAATTTTTATTTGCCCATCAACTGGGCTTATGGTGGAAATGACGCACCACCAGCAGCATGATGTCCGCAAGAGTGGCAACGAGGGGGGGGGGGGGGGGGCGGGAACAAGAAGATGACAAGTTGTTATTCTATTGGTATGTACTGTCTCTTTATAGTGTTTTAAAAATTATTCTTTCATGTTCGCCTTAGAACGTAGCATTTTATTTCCAAAGTGTAGTAAATCTTTGCTCTCTCACAGCAGGGTGCTCACATTACAAGGCTGCAATTTTCATTTGCCCATCAACTGGGCTTATGGTGGAAATGACGCACCACCAGCAGCATGATGTCCGCAAGAGTGCCAACGAGGAGGGGGGGGCCGGGAACAAGAAGATGACAAGTTGTTATTCTATTGGTATGTACTGTCTCTTTATAGTGTTTTAAAGATTTTTCTTTCAAGTTTGCCTTAGAGCGTAGCATTTTATTTCCAAAGTGTAGTAAATCTTTGCTCTCTCACAGGAGGGAGTTCACATTACAAGGCTGCAATTTTTATTTGCCCATCAACTTGGCTTTTGGTGGAAACGACGCACCACCAGCAGCATGATGTCCGCAAGAGTGGCAACGAGGGGGGGGGGGCCGGGAATAAGAAGATGACAAGTTGTTATTCTATTGGTATGTACTGTCTCTTTATAGTGTTTTAAAGATTGTTTTTTCAAGTTCGCCTTAGAACGTAGCATTTTATTTCCAAAGTGTAGTAAATCTTTGCTCTCTCACAGCAGGGAGTTCACATTACAAGGCTGCAATTTTTATTTGCCCATCAACTGGGCTTATGGTGGAAATGACGCACCACCAGCAGCATGATGTCCGCAAGAGTGGCAACGAGGAGGGGGGGCCGGGAACAAGAAGATGACAAGTTGTTATTCTATTGGTATGTACTGTCTCTTTATAGTGTTTTAAAGATTGTTCTTTCAAGTTCGCCTTAGAACGTAGCATTTTATTTCCAAAGTGTAGTAAATCTTTGCTCTCTCACAGCAGGGTGTTCACATTACAAGGCTGCAATTTTTATTTGCCCATCAACTGGGCTTATGGTGGAAATGACGCACCACCAGCAGCATGATGTCCGCATGAGTGGCAACGAGGGGGGGGGGGGGCGGGAACAAGAAGATGACAAGTTGTTATTCTATTGGTATGTACTGTCTCTTTCTAGCATTTTAAAGATTGTTCTTTCAAGGTCGCCTTAGAACGTAGCATTTTATTTCCAAAGTGTAGTAAATCTTTGCTCTCTCACAGCAGGGTGTTCACATTACAAGGCTGCAATTTTTATTTGCCCATCAACTGGGCTTATGGTGGAAATGACGCACCACCAGCAGCATGACGTCCGCAAGAGTGGCAACGAGGGGGGGGGGGGGGGTCCGGGAAAAAGAAGATGACAAGTTGTTATTCTATTGGTATGTACTGTCTCTTTATAGTGTTTTAAAGATTGTTCTTACAAGTTCGCCTTAGAACGTAGCATTTTATTTCCAAAGTGTAGTAAATCTTTGCTCTCTCACAGCAGGGAGTTCACAATACAAGGCTGCAATTTTTATTTGCCCAACAACTGGGCTTTTGGTGGAAATGACGCACCACCAGCAGCATGATGTCCGCAAGAGTGGCAACGAGGGGGGGGGGGGGGCGGGAACAAGAAGATGACAAGTTGTTATTCTATTGGTATGTACTGTCTCTTTATAGTGTTTTAAAGATTGTTGTTTCAAGTTCGCCTTAGAACGTAGCATTTTATTTCCAAAGTGTAGTAAATCTTTGCTCTCTCACAGCAGGGAGTTCACATTACAAGGCTGCAATTTTTATTTGCCCATCAACTGGGCTTATGGTGGAAATGACGCACCACCAGCAGCATGATGTCCTCAAGAGTGGCAACGAGGAGGGAGGGGGGGCGGGGAACAAGAAGATGACAAGTTGTTATTCTATTAGTATGTACAGTCTCTTTATAGTGTTTTAAAGATTGTTCTTTCAAGTTCGCCTTAGAACGTAGCATTTTATTTCCAAAGTGTAGTAAATCTTTGCTCTCTCACAGCAGGGTACTCACATTACAAGGCTGCAATTTTTATTTGCCCATCAACTGGGCTTATGGTGGAAATGACGCACCACCAGCAGCATGATGTCCGCAAGAGTGGCAACGAGGAGGGGGAGCCGGGAACAAGAAGATGACAAGTTGTTATTCTATTGGTATGTACTGTCTCTTTATAGTGTTTTAAAGATTGTTCTTTAAGTTCGCTTTAGAACGTAGCATTTTATTTCCAAAGTGTAGTAAATCTTTGCTCTCTCACAGCAGAGTGTTCACATTACAAGGCTGCAATTTTTATTTGCCCATCAACTGGGCTTATGGTGGAAATGACGCACCACCAGCAGCATGATGTCCGCAAGAGTGGCAACGAGGGGGGGGGGGGTGGGCGGGAACAAGAAGATGACAAGTTGTTATTCTATTGGTATGTACTGTCTCTTTATAGTGTTTTAAAGATTGTTCTTTCAAGTTCGCCTTAGAACGTAGCATTTTATTTCCAAAGTGTAGTAAATCTTTGCTCTCTCACAGCAGGGTGTTCACATTACAAGGCTGCAATTTTTATTTGCCCATCAACTGGGCTTATGGTGGAAATGACACACCACCAGCAGCATGATGTCCATAAGAGTGGCAACGAGGGGGGGGGGGGCCGGGAACAAGAAGATGACAAGTTGTTATTCTATTGGTATGTACTGTCTCTTTATAGTGTTTTAAAGATTGTTCTTTCAAGTTCGCCTTAGAACGTAGCATTCTATTTCCAAAGTGTAGTAAATCTTTGCTCTCTCACAGCAGGGTGTTCACATTACAAGGCTGCAATTTTTATTTGCCCATCAACTGGGCTTATGATGGAAATGACACACCACCAGCAGCATGATGCCCGCAAGAGCGGCAAAGAGAGGGGGGGGGGGGGGGCGGGAACAAGAAGATGACAAGTTGTTACTCTATTGGTATGTACTGTCTCTTTATAGTGTTTTAAAAATTATTCTTTCATGTTCGCCTTAGAACGTAGCATTTTATTTCCAAAGTGTAGTAAATCTTTCCTCTCTCACAGCAGGGAGTTCACATTACAAGGCTGCAATTTTTATTTGCCCATCAACTGGGCTTATGGTGGAAATGACGCACCACCAGCAGCATGATGTCCGCAAGAGTGGCAACGAGGAGGGGGGGCCGGGAACAAGAAGATGACAAGTTGTTACTCTATTGGTATGTACTGTCTCTTCATAGTGTTTTAAAGATTGTTCTTTCAAGTTCGCCTTAGAACGTACCATTTTATTTCCAAAGTGTAGTAAATCTTTGCTCTCTCACAGCATGGTGTTCACATTACAAGGCTGCAATTTTTATTTGCCCATCAACTGGGCTTATGGTGGAAATGACGCACCACCAGCAGCATCATGTCCATAAGAGTGGAAACGAGGGGGGGGGGGCCGGGAATAAGAAGATGACAAGTTGTTATTCTATTGGTATGTACTGTCTCTTTATAGTGTTTTAAAGATTGTTCTTTCAAGTTCGCCTTAGAACGTAGCATTTTATTTCCAAAGTGTAGTAAATCTTTGCTCTCTCACAGCAGGGAGTTCACATTACAAGGCTGCAATTTTTATTTGCCCATCAACTTGGCTTTTGGTGGAAACGACGCACCACCAGCAGCATGATGTCCGCAAGAGTGGCAACGAGGGGGGGGGGGCCGGGAATAAGAAGATGACAAGTTGTTATTCTATTGGTATGTACTGTCTCTTTATAGTGTTTTAAAGATTGTTCTTTCAAGTTCGCCTTAGAACGTAGCATTTTATTTCCAAAGTGTAGTAAATCTTTGCTCTCTCACAGCAGGGAGTTCACATTACAAGGCTGCAATTTTTATTTGCCCATCAACTGGGCTTATGGTGGAAATGACGCACCACCAGCAGCATGATGTCCGCAAGAGTGGCAACGAGGAGGGGGGGCCGGGAACAAGAAGATGACAAGTTGTTATTCTATTGGTATGTACTGTCTCTTTATAGTGTTTTAAAGATTGTTCTTTCAAGTTCGCCTTAGAACGTAGCATTTTATTTCCAAAGTGTAGTAAATCTTTGCTCTCTCACAGCAGGGTGTTCACATTACAAGGCTGCAATTTTTATTTGCCCATCAACTGGGCTTATGGTGGAAATGACGCACCACCAGCAGCATCATGTCCATAAAATTGGCAACGAGGGGGGGGGGGGGGGCCGGGAACAAGAAGATGACAAGTTGTTATTCTATTGGTATGTACTGTCTCTTTATAGTGTTTTAAAGATTGTTCTTTCAAGTTCGCCTTAGAACGTAGCATTCTATTTCCAAAGTGTAGTAAATCTTTGCTCTCTCACAGCAGGGTGTTCACATTACAAGGCTGCAATTTTTATTTGCCCATCAACTGGGCTTATGATGGAAATGACGCACCACCAGCAGCATGATGTCCGCAAGAGTGGCAACGAGGGGGGGGGGGGGCCGGGAACAAGAAGATGACAAGTTGTTATTCTATTGGTAAGTACTGTCTCTTTATAGTGTTTTAAAGATTGTTCTTTCAAGTTCGCCTTAGAACGTAGCATTTTATTTCCAAAGTGTAGTAAATCTTTGCTCTCTCACAGCAGGGAGTTCACATTACAAGGCTGCAATGTTTATTTGCCCATCAACTGTGCTTATGGTGGAAATGACGCACCACCAGCAGCATGATGTCCGCAGGAGTGGCAATGTGCTGGGGGGGGGGGGGGGGGCGGGAACAAGAAGGTGACAATTTGTTATTCTATTGGTATGTACTGTCTCTTTGTAGTGTTTTAAAGATTGTTCTTTCAAGTTCGCCTTAGAACGTAGCATTTTATTTCCAAAGTGTAGTAAATCTTTGCTCTCTCACAGCAGGGTGTTCACATTACAAGGCTGCAATTTTTATTTGCCCATCAACTGGGCTTATTGTGGAAATGACGCACCACCAGCAGCATCATGTCCATAAGAGTGGCAACGAGGGGGGGGGGGGCCGGGAACAAGAAGATGACAAGTTGTTATTCTATTGGTATGTACTGTCCCTTTATAGTGTTTTAAAGATTGTTCTTTCAAGTTCGCCTTAGAATGTAGCATTCTATTTCCAAAGTGTAGTAAATCTTTGCTCTCTCACAGCAGGGTGTTCACATTACAAGGCTGCAATTTTTATTTGCCCATCAACTGGGCTTATGATGGAAATGACGCACCACCAGCAGCATGATGTCCGCAAGAGTGGCAACGAGGGGGGGGGGGGGCGGGAACAAGAAGATGACAAGTTGTTATTCTATTGGTATGTACTGTCTCTTTATAGTGTTTTAAAAATTGTTCTTTCATGTTCGCCTTAGAACGTAGCATTTTATTTCCAAAGTGTAGTAAATCTTTGCTCTCTCACAGCAGGGAGTTCACATTACAAGGCTGCAATTTTTATTTGCCCATCAACTTGGCTTTTGGTGGAAATGACGCACCACCAGCAGCATGATGTCCGCAAGAGTGGCAACGAGGGGGGGGGGGGCGGGAATAAGAAGATGACAAGTTGTTATTCTATTGGTATGTACTGTCTCTTTATAGTGTTTTAAAGATTGTTCTTTCAAGTTCGCCTTAGAACGTAGCATTTTATTTCCAAAGTGTAGTAAATCTTTGCTCTCTCACAGCAGGGTGTTCACATTACAAGGCTGCAATTTTCATTTGCCCATCAACTTGGCTTTTGGTGGAAATGACGCACCACCAGCAGCATGATGTCCGCAAGAGTGGTAACGAGGGGGGGGGGGGGGCCGGGAATAAGAAGATGACAAGTTGCTATTCTATTGGTATGTACTGTCTCTTTATAGTGTTTTAAAGATTGTTCTTTCAAGTTCGCCTTAGAACGTAGCATTCTATTTCCAAAGTGTAGTAAATCTTTGCTCTCTCACAGCAGGGAGTTCACATTACAAGGCTGCAATTTTTATTTGCCCATCAACTGGGCTTATGGTGGAAATGACGCACCACCAGCAGCATGATGTCCGCAAGAGTGCCAACGAGGAGGGGGGGGCCGGGAACAAGAAGATGACAAGTTGTTATTCTATTGGTATGTACTGTCTCTTTATAGTGTTTTAAAGATTTTTCTTTCAAGTTTGCCTTAGAGCGTAGCATTTTATTTCCAAAGTGTAGTAAATCTTTGCTCTCTCACAGGAGGGAGTTCACATTACAAGGCTGCAATTTTTATTTGCCCATCAACTTGGCTTTTGGTGGAAACGACGCACCACCAGCAGCATGATGTCCGCAAGAGTGGCAACGAGGGGGGGGGGGGCCGGGAATAAGAAGATGACAAGTTGTTATTCTATTGGTATGTACTGTCTCTTTATAGTGTTTTAAAGATTGTTCTTTCAAGTTCGCCTTAGAACGTAGCATTTTATTTCCAAAGTGTAGTAAATCTTTGCTCTCTCACAGCAGGGAGTTCACATTACAAGGCTGCAATTTTTATTTGCCCATCAACTGGGCTTATGGTGGAAATGACGCACCACCAGCAGCATGATGTCCGCAAGAGTGGCAACGAGGAGGGGGGGCCGGGAACAAGAAGATGACAAGATGTTATTCTATTGGTATGTACTGTCTCTTTATAGTGTTTTAAAGATTGTTCTTTCAAGTTCGCCTTAGAACGTAGCATTTTATTTCCAAAGTGTAGTAAATCTTTGCTCTCTCACAGCAGGGTGTTCACATTACAAGGCTGCAATTTTTATTTGCCCATCAACTGGGCTTATGGTGGAAATGACGCACCACCAGCAGCATCATGTCCATAAAATTGGCAACGAGGGGGGGGGGGGGGGGGCCGGGAACAAGAAGATGACAAGTTGTTATTCTATTGGTATGTACTGTCTCTTTATAGTGTTTTAAAGATTGTTCTTTCAAGTTCGCCTTAGAACGTAGCATTCTATTATCAAAGTGTAGTAAATCTTTGCTCTCTCACAGCAGGGTGTTCACATTACAAGGCTGCAATTTTTATTTGCCCATCAACTGGGCTTATGATGGAAATGACGCACCACCAGCAGCATGATGTCCGCAAGAGTGGCAACGAGGGGGGGGGGGGGCCGGGAACAAGAAGATGACAAGTTGTTATTCTATTGGTAAGTACTGTCTCTTTATAGTGTTTTAAAGATTGTTCTTTCAAGTTCGCCTTAGAACGTAGCATTTTATTTCCAAAGTGTAGTAAATCTTTGCTCTCTCACAGCAGGGAGTTCACATTACAAGGCTGCAATGTTTATTTGCCCATCAACTGTGCTTATGGTGGAAATGACGCACCACCAGCAGCATGATGTCCGCAAGAGTGGCAATGTGCCGGGGGTGGGGGGGGGGGGGGGGGGGCGGGAACAAGAAGGTGACAATTTGTTATTCTATTGGTATGTACTGTCTCTTTGTAGTGTTTTAAAGATTGTTCTTTCAAGTTCGCCTTAGAACGTAGCATTTTATTTCCAAAGTGTAGTAAATCTTTGCTCTCTCACAGCAGGGTGTTCACATTACAAGGCTGCAATTTTTATTTGCCCATCAACTGGGCTTATTGTGGAAATGACGCACCACCAGCAGCATCATGTCCATAAGAGTGGCAACGAGGGGGGGGGGGGCCGGGAACAAGAAGATGACAAGTTGTTATTCTATTGGTATGTACTGTCCCTTTATAGTGTTTTAAAGATTGTTCTTTCAAGTTCGCCTTAGAATGTAGCATTCTATTTCCAAAGTGTAGTAAATCTTTGCTCTCTCACAGCAGGGTGTTCACATTACAAGGCTGCAATTTTTATTTGCCCATCAACTGGGCTTATGATGGAAATGACGCACCACCAGCAGCATGATGTCCGCAAGAGTGCAACGAGGGGGGGGGGGGGCGGGAACAAGAAGATGACAAGTTGTTATTCTATTGGTATGTACTGTCTCTTTATAGTGTTTTAAAAATTGTTCTTTCATGTTCGCCTTAGAACGTAGCATTTTATTTCCAAAGTGTAGTAAATCTTTGCTCTCTCACAGCAGGGAGTTCACATTACAAGGCTGCAATTTTTATTTGCCCATCAACTTGGCTTTTGGTGGAAATGACGCACCACCAGCAGCATGATGTCCGCAAGAGTGGCAACGAGGGGGGGGGGGGCGGGAATAAGAAGATGACAAGTTGTTATTCTATTGGTATGTACTGTCTCTTTATAGTGTTTTAAAGATTGTTCTTTCAAGTTCGCCTTAGAACGTAGCATTTTATTTCCAAAGTGTAGTAAATCTTTGCTCTCTCACAGCAGGGTGTTCACATTACAAGGCTGCAATTTTTATTTGCCCATCAACTGGGCTTATGGTGGAAATGACGCACCACCAGCAGCATGATGTCCGCAAGAGTGCCAACGAGGAGGGGGGGGCCGGGAACAAGAAGATGACAAGTTGTTATTCTATTGGTATGTACTGTCTCTTTATAGTGTTTTAAAGATTTTTCTTTCAAGTTTGCCTTAGAGCGTAGCATTTTATTTCCAAAGTGTAGTAAATCTTTGCTCTCTCACAGGAGGGAGTTCACATTACAAGGCTGCAATTTTTATTTGCCCATCAACTTGGCTTTTGGTGGAAATGACGCACCACCAGCAGCATGATGTCCGCAAGAGTGGCAACGAGGGGGGGGGGGCCGGGAATAAGAAGATGACAAGTTGTTATTCTATTGGTATGTACTGTCTCTTTATAGTGTTTTAAAGATTGTTCTTTCAAGTTCGCCTTAGAACGTAGCATTTATTTCCAAAGTGTAGTAAATCTTTGCTCTCTCACAGCAGGGAGTTCACATTACAAGGCTGCAATTTTTATTTGCCCATCAACTGGGCTTATGGTGGAAATGACGCACCACCAGCAGCATGATGTCCGCAAGAGTGGCAACGAGGAGGGGGGGCTGGGAACAAGAAGATGACAAGTTGTTATTCTATTGGTATGTACTGTCTCTTTATAGTGTTTTAAAGATTGTTCTTTCAAGTTCGCCTTAGAACGTAGCATTTTATTTCCAAAGTGTAGTAAATCTTTGCTCTCTCACAGCAGGGTGTTCACATTACAAGGCTGCAATTTTTATTTGCCCATCAACTGGGCTTATGGTGGAAATGACGCACCACCAGCAGCATCATGTCCATAAAATTGGCAACGAGGGGGGGGGGGGCCGGGAACAAGAAGATGACAAGTTGTTATTCTATTGGTATGTACTGTCTCTTTATAGTGTTTTAAAGATTGTTCTTTCAAGTTCGCCTTAGAACGTAGCATTCTATTTCCAAAGTGTAGTAAATCTTTGCTCTCTCACAGCAGGGTGTTCACATTACAAGGCTGCAATTTTTATTTGCCCATCAACTGGGCTTATGATGGAAATGACGCACCACCAGCAGCATGATGTCCGCAAGAGTGGCAACGAGGGGGGGGGGGCCGGGAACAAGAAGATGACAAGTTGTTATTCTATTGGTAAGTACTGTCTCTTTATAGTGTTTTAAAGATTGTTCTTTCAAGTTCGCCTTAGAACGTAGCATTTTATTTCCAAAGTGTAGTAAATCTTTGCTCTCTCACAGCAGGGAGTTCACATTACAAGGCTGCAATGTTTATTTGCCCATCAACTGTGCTTATGGTGGAAATGACGCACCACCAGCAGCATGATGTCCGCAAGAGTGGCAATGTGCTGGGGGGGGGGGGGGGGGGGGGCGGGAACAAGAAGTTGACAAGTTGTTATTCTATTGGTATGTACTGTCCCCTTATAGTGTTTTAAAGATTGTTCTTTCAAGTTCGCCTTAAAACGTAGCATTCTATTTCCAAAGTGTAGTAAATCTTTGGTGTCTCACAGCAGGGTGTTCACATTACAAGGCTGCAATTTTTATTTGCCCATCAACTGGTCTTATGATGGAAATGACGCACCACCAGCAGCATGATGTCCGCAAGAGTGGCAACGAGGGGGGGGGGGGGCGGGAACAAGAAGATGACAAGTTGTTATTCTATTGGTATGTACTGTCTCTTTATAGTGATTTAAAGATTGTTCTTTCAAGTTCGCCTTAGAACGTAGCATTTTATTTCCAAAGTGTAGTAAATCTTTGCTCTCTCACAGCAGGGTGTTCACATTACAAGGCTGCAATTTTTATTTGCCCATCAACTGGGCTTATGGTGGATATTTCAAAAGTGTAGTAAATCTTTGCTCTCTCACAGCAGGGTGTTCACATTACAAGGCTGCAATTTTTATTTGCCCATCAACTGGGCTTATGGTGGAAATGACGCACCACCAGCAGCATGATGTCCGCAAGAGTGGCAACGAGGGGGGGGGGGGGGCGGGAACAAGAAGATGACAAGTTGTTATTCTATTGGTATGTACTGTCTCTTTATAGTGTTTTAAAGATTGTTCTTTCAAGTTCGCCTTAGAACGTAGCATTTAATTTCCAAAGTGTAGTAAATCTTTGCTCTCTCACAGCAGGGAGTTCACATTACAAAGCTGCAATTTTTATTTGCCCATCAACTGGGCTTATGGTGGAAATGATGCACCACCAGCAGCATGATGTCCGCAAGAGTGGCAACGAGGGGGGAAGGCGGGAACATGAAGATGACAAGTTGTTATTCTATTGGTATGTACTGTCTCTTTATAGTGTTTTAAAGATTGTTTTTGAAGTTCGCCTTAGAACGTAGCATTTTATTTCCAAAGTGTAGTAAATCTTTGCTCTCTCACAGCAGGGTGTTCACATTACAAGGCTGCAATTTTTATTTGCCCATCAACTGGGCTTATGGTGGAAATGACGCACCACCAGCAGCATGATGTCCGCAAGAGTGGCAACGAGGGGGGGGGGAGGGGCGGGACAAGAAGATGACAAGTTGTTATTCTATTGGTATGTACTGTCTCTTTATAGTGTTTTAAAGATTGTTGTTTCAAGTTCGCCTTAGAATGTAGCATTTTATTTCCAAAGTGTAGTAAATCTTTGCTCTCTCACAGCAGGGAGTTCACATTACAAGGCTGCAATTTTTATTTGCCCATCAACTTGGCTTATGGTGGAAATGACGCACCACCAGCAGCATGATGTCCGCAAGAGTGGCAACGAGGGGGGGGGGGGGGCGGGAACAAGAAGATGACAAGTTGTTATTCTATTGGTATGTACTGTCTCTTTATAGCATTTTAAAGATTGTTCTTTCAAGGTTGCCTTAGAACGTAGCATTTTATTTCCAAAGTGTAGTAAATCTTTGCTCTCTCACAGCAGGGTGTTCACATTACAAGGCTGCGATTTTTATTTGCCCATCAACTGGGCTTATGGTGGAAATGACGCACCACCAGCAGCATGATGTCCGTAAGAGTGGCAACGAGGGGGGGGGGGGGGGGGGGGGGGGCGGGAACAAGAAGATGACAAGTTGTTATTCTATTGGTATGTACTGTCTCTTTATAGTGTTTTAAAAATTGTTCTTTCATCTTCGCCTTAGAACGTAGCATTTTATTTCCAAAGTGTAATAAATCTTTGCTCTCTCACAGCAGGGAGTTCACATTACAAGGCTGCAATTTTTATTTGCCCATCAACTGGGCTTATGGTGGAAATGACGCACCACCAGCAGCATGATGTCCGCTAGAGTGGCAACGAGGGGGGGGGGGGCCGGGAACAAGAAGATGACATGTTGTTATACTATTGGTATGTACTGTCTCTTTATAGTGTTTTAAAGATTGTTCTTTCAAGTTCGCCTTACAACGTAGCATTTTATTTCCAAAGTGTAGTAAATCTTTGCTCCCTCACAGCAGGGTGTTCACATTACAAGGCTGCAATTTTTATTTGCCCATCAACTGGGCTTATGGTGGAAATGACGCACCACCAGCAGCATGATGTCCGCAAGAGTGGCAACGAGGGGGGGGTGGGCCGGGAACTAGAAGATGACAAGTTGTTATTCTATTGGTATGTACTGTCTCTTTATAGTGTTTTAAAGATTGTTGTTTCAAGTTCGCCTTAGAACGTAGCATTCTATTTCCAAAGTGTAGTAAATCTTTGCTCTCTCACAGCAGGGTGTTCACATTACAAGGCTGCAATTTTTATTTGCCCATCAAGTGGGCTTATGGTGGAAATGACGCACCACAAGCAGCATGATGTCCGCAAGAGTGGCAACGAGGGGGGGGGGGGGGGGGGGGGCGGGAACAAGAAGATGACAAGTTGTTATTCTATTGGTATGTACTGTCCCCTTATAGTGTTTTAAAGATTGTTCTTTCAAGTTCGCCTTAGAACGTAGCATTCTATTTCCAAAATGTAGTAAATCTTTGGTGTCTCACAGCAGGGTGTTCACATTACAAGGCTGCAATTTTTATTTGCCCATCAACTGGTCTTATGATGGAAATGACGCACCACCAGCAGCATGATGTCCGCAAGAGTGGCAACGAGGGGGGGGGGGGGCGGGAACAAGAAGATGACAAGTTGTTATTCTATTGGTATGTACTGTCTCTTTATAGTGATTTAAAGATTGTTCTTTCAAGTTCGCCTAAGAACGTAGCATTTTATTTCCAAAGTGTAGTAAATCTTTGCTCTCTCACAGCAGGGTGTTCACATTACAAGGCTGCAATTTTTATTTGCCCATCAACTGGGCTTATGGTGGATATTTCAAAAGTGTAGTAAATCTTTGCTCTCTCACAGCAGGGTGTTCACATTACAAGGCTGCAATTTTTATTTGCCCATCAACTGGGCTTATGGTGGAAATGACGCACCACCAGCAGCATGATGTCCGCAAGAGTGGCAACGAGGGGGGGGGGGGGGGGGCGGGAACAAGAAGATGACAAGTTGTTATTCTATTGGTATGTACTGTCTCTTTATAGTGTTTTAAAGATTGTTCTTTCAAGTTCGCCTTAGAACGTAGCATTTAATTTCCAAAGTGTAGTAAATCTTTGCTCTCTCACAGCAGGGAGTTCACATTACAAGGCTGCAATTTTTATTTGCCCATCAACTGGGCTTATGGTGGAAATGATGCACCACCAGCAGCATGATGTCCGCAAGAGTGGCAACGAGGGGGGGGGGGGGGCGGGAACAAGAAGATGACAAGTTGTTATTCTATTGGTATGTACTGTCTCTTTATAGTGTTTTAAAGATTGTTTTTGAAGTTCGCCTTAGAACGTAGCATTTTATTTCCAAAGTGTAGTAAATCTTTGCTCTCTCACAGCAGGGTGTTCACATTACAAGGCTGCAATTTTTATTTGCCCATCAACTGGGCTTATGGTGGAAATGACGCACCACCAGCAGCATGATGTCCGCAAGAGGGGCAACGAGGGGGGGGGGAGGGGCGGGACAAGAAGATGACAAGTTGTTGTTCTATTGGTATGTACTGTCTCTTTATAGTGTTTTAAAGATTGTTGTTTCAAGTTCGCCTTAGAATGTAGCATTTTATTTCCAAAGTGTAGTAAATCTTTGCTCTCTCACAGCAGGGAGTTCACATTACAAGGCTGCAATTTTTATTTGCCCATCAACTGGGCTTATGGTGGAAATGACGCACCACCAGCAGCATGATGTCCGCAAGAGTGGCAACGAGGGGGGGGGGGGGGGGGGGCGGGAACAAGAAGATGACAAGTTGTTATTCTATTGGTATGTACTGTCTTTTTATAGCATTTTAAAGATTGTTCTTTCAAGGTCGCCTTAGAACGTAGCATTTTATTTCCAAAGTGTAGTAAATCTTTGCTCTCTCACAGCAGGGTGTTCACATTACAAGGCTGCAATTTTTATTTGCCCATCAACTGGGCTTATGGTGGAAATGACGCACCACCAGCAGCATGATGTCCGCAAGAGTGGCAACGAGGGGGGGGGGGGGGCGGGAACAAGAAGATGACAAGTTGTTATTCTATTGGTATGTACTGTCTCTTTATAGTCTTTTAAAAATTGTTCTTTCATCTTCGCCTTAGAACGTAGCATTTTATTTCCAAAGTGTAATAAATCTTTGCTCTCTCACAGCAGGGTGTTCACATTACAAGGCTGCAATTTTTATTTGCCCATCAACTGGGCTTATGGTGGAAATGACGCACCACCAGCAGCATGATGTCCGCAAGAGTGCCAACGAGGAGGGGGGGGCCGGGAACAAGAAGATGACAAGTTGTTATTCTATTGGTATGTACTGTCTCTTTATAGTGTTTTAAAGATTTTTCTTTCAAGTTTGCCTTAGAGCGTAGCATTTTATTTCCAAAGTGTAGTAAATCTTTGCTCTCTCACAGGAGGGAGTTCACATTACAAGGCTGCAATTTTTATTTGCCCATCAACTTGGCTTTTGGTGGAAATGACGCACCACCAGCAGCATGATGTCCGCAAGAGTGGCAACGAGGAGGGGGGGGGCCGGGAATAAGAAGATGACAAGTTGTTATTCTATTGGTATGTACTGTCTCTTTATAGTGTTTTAAAGATTGTTCTTTCAAGTTCGCCTTAGAACGTAGCATTTATTTCCAAAGTGTAGTAAATCTTTGCTCTCTCACAGCAGGGAGTTCACATTACAAGGCTGCAATTTTTATTTGCCCATCAACTGGGCTTATGGTGGAAATGACGCACCACCAGCAGCATGATGTCCGCAAGAGTGGCAACGAGGAGGGGGGGCTGGGAACAAGAAGATGACAAGTTGTTATTCTATTGGTATGTACTGTCTCTTTATAGTGTTTTAAAGATTGTTCTTTCAAGTTCGCCTTAGAACGTAGCATTTTATTTCCAAAGTGTAGTAAATCTTTGCTCTCTCACAGCAGGGTGTTCACATTACAAGGCTGCAATTTTTATTTGCCCATCAACTGGGCTTATGGTGGAAATGACGCACCACCAGCAGCATCATGTCCATAAAATTGGCAACGAGGGGGGGGGGGGGGCCGGGAACAAGAAGATGACAAGTTGTTATTCTATTGGTATGTACTGTCTCTTTATAGTGTTTTAAAGATTGTTCTTTCAAGTTCGCCTTAGAACGTAGCATTCTATTTCCAAAGTGTAGTAAATCTTTGCTCTCTCACAGCAGGGTGTTCACATTACAAGGCTGCAATTTTTATTTGCCCATCAACTGGGCTTATGATGGAAATGACGCACCACCAGCAGCATGATGTCCGCAAGAGTGGCAACGAGGGGGGGGGGCCGGGAACAAGAAGATGACAAGTTGTTATTCTATTGGTAAGTACTGTCTCTTTATAGTGTTTTAAAGATTGTTCTTTCAAGTTCGCCTTAGAACGTAGCATTTTATTTCCAAAGTGTAGTAAATCTTTGCTCTCTCACAGCAGGGAGTTCACATTACAAGGCTGCAATGTTTATTTGCCCATCAACTGTGCTTATGGTGGAAATGACGCACCACCAGCAGCATGATGTCCGCAAGAGTGGCAATGTGCTGGGGGGGGGGGGGGGGGCGGGAACAAGAAGTTGACAAGTTGTTATTCTATTGGTATGTACTGTCCCCTTATAGTGTTTTAAAGATTGTTCTTTCAAGTTCGCCTTAGAACGTAGCATTCTATTTCCAAAGAGTAGTAAATCTTTGGTGTCTCACAGCAGGGTGTTCACATTACAAGGCTGCAATTTTTATTTGCCCATCAACTGGTCTTATGATGGAAATGACGCACCACCAGCAGCATGATGTCCGCAAGAGTGGCAACGAGGGGGGGGGGGGGGGCGGGAACAAGAAGATGACAAGTTGTTATTCTATTGGTATGTACTGTCTCTTTATAGTGATTTAAAGATTGTTCTTTCAAGTTCGCCTTAGAACGTAGCATTTTATTTCCAAAGTGTAGTAAATCTTTGCTCTCTCACAGCAGGGTGTTCACATTACAAGGCTGCAATTTTTATTTGCCCATCAACTGGGCTTATGGTGGATATTTCAAAAGTGTAGTAAATCTTTGCTCTCTCACAGCAGGGTGTTCACATTACAAGGCTGCAATTTTTATTTGCCCATCAACTGGGCTTATGGTGGAAATGACGCACCACCAGCAGCATGATGTCCGCAAGAGTGGCAACGAGGGGGGGGGGGGGGGGGCGGGAACAAGAAGATGACAAGTTGTTATTCTATTGGTATGTACTGTCTCTTTATAGTGTTTTAAAGATTGTTCTTTCAAGTTCGCCTTAGAACGTAGCATTTAATTTCCAAAGTGTAGTAAATCTTTGCTCTCTCACAGCAGGGAGTTCACATTACAAAGCTGCAATTTTTATTTGCCCATCAACTGGGCTTATGGTGGAAATGATGCACCACCAGCAGCATGATGTCCGCAAGAGTGGCAACGAGGGGGGAAGGCGGGAACATGAAGATGACAAGTTGTTATTCTATTGGTATGTACTGTCTCTTTATAGTGTTTTAAAGATTGTTTTTGAAGTTCGCCTTAGAACGTAGCATTTTATTTCCAAAGTGTAGTAAATCTTTGCTCTCTCACAGCAGGGTGTTCACATTACAAGGCTGCAATTTTTATTTGCCCATCAACTGGGCTTATGGTGGAAATGACGCACCACCAGCAGCATGATGTCCGCAAGAGTGGCAACGAGGGGGGGGGGAGGGGCGGGACAAGAAGATGACAAGTTGTTATTCTATTGGTATGTACTGTCTCTTTATAGTGTTTTAAAGATTGTTGTTTCAAGTTCGCCTTAGAATGTAGCATTTTATTTCCAAAGTGTAGTAAATCTTTGCTCTCTCACAGCAGGGAGTTCACATTACAAGGCTGCAATTTTTATTTGCCCATCAACTTGGCTTATGGTGGAAATGACGCACCACCAGCAGCATGATGTCCGCAAGAGTGGCAACGAGGGGGGGGGGGGGGGCGGGAACAAGAAGATGACAAGTTGTTATTCTATTGGTATGTACTGTCTCTTTATAGCATTTTAAAGATTGTTCTTTCAAGGTTGCCTTAGAACGTAGCATTTTATTTCCAAAGTGTAGTAAATCTTTGCTCTCTCACAGCAGGGTGTTCACATTACAAGGCTGCAATTTTTATTTGCCCATCAACTGGGCTTATGGTGGAAATGACGCACCACCAGCAGCATGATGTCCGTAAGAGTGGCAACGAGGGGGGGGGGGGGGGGCGGGAACAAGAAGATGACAAGTTGTTATTCTATTGGTATGTACTGTCTCTTTATAGTGTTTTAAAAATTGTTCTTTCATCTTCGCCTTAGAACGTAGCATTTTATTTCCAAAGTGTAATAAATCTTTGCTCTCTCACAGCAGGGAGTTCACATTACAAGGCTGCAATTTTTATTTGCCCATCAACTGGGCTTATGGTGGAAATGACGCACCACCAGCAGCATGATGTCCGCTAGAGTGGCAACGAGGGGGGGGGGGGGCCGGGAACAAGAAGATGACATGTTGTTATACTATTGGTATGTACTGTCTCTTTATAGTGTTTTAAAGATTGTTCTTTCAAGTTCGCCTTACAACGTAGCATTTTATTTCCAAAGTGTAGTAAATCTTTGCTCCCTCACAGCAGGGTGTTCACATTACAAGGCTGCAATTTTTATTTGCCCATCAACTGGGCTTATGGTGGAAATGACGCACCACCAGCAGCATGATGTCCGCAAGAGTGGCAACGAGGGGGGGGTGGGCCGGGAACTAGAAGATGACAAGTTGTTATTCTATTGGTATGTACTGTCTCTTTATAGTGTTTTAAAGATTGTTGTTTCAAGTTCGCCTTAGAACGTAGCATTCTATTTCCAAAGTGTAGTAAATCTTTGCTCTCTCACAGCAGGGTGTTCACATTACAAGGCTGCAATTTTTATTTGCCCATCAACTGGGCTTATGGTGGAAATGACGCACCACAAGCAGCATGATGTCCGCAAGAGTGGCAACGAGGGGGGGGGGGGGGGGCGGGAACAAGAAGATGACAAGTTGTTATTCTATTGGTATGTACTGTCCCCTTATAGTGTTTTAAAGATTGTTCTTCCAAGTTCGCCTTAGAACATAGCATTCTATTTCCAAAATGTAGTAAATCTTTGGTGTCTCACAGCAGGGTGTTCACATTACAAGGCTGCAATTTTTATTTGCCCATCAACTGGTCTTATGATGGAAATGACGCACCACCAGCAGCATGATGTCCGCAAGAGTGGCAACGAGGGGGGGGGGGGGGGGGCGGGAACAAGAAGATGACAAGTTGTTATTCTATTGGTATGTACTGTCTCTTTATAGTGATTTAAAGATTTTTCTTTCAAGTTCGCCTAAGAACGTAGCATTTTATTTCCAAAGTGTAGTAAATCTTTGCTCTCTCACAGCAGGGTGTTCACAGTTACAAGGCTGCAATTTTTATTTGCCCATCAACTGGGCTTATGGTGGATATTTCAAAAGTGTAGTAAATCTTTGCTCTCTCACAGCAGGGTGTTCACATTACAAGGCTGCAATTTTTATTTGCCCATCAACTGGGCTTATGGTGGAAATGACGCACCACCAGCAGCATGATGTCCGCAAGAGTGGCAACGAGGGGGGGGGGGGGGGCGGGAACAAGAAGATGACAAGTTGTTATTCTATTGGTATTGTACTGTCTCTTTATAGTGTTTTAAAGATTGTTCTTTCAAGTTCGCCTTAGAACGTAGCATTTAATTTCCAAAGTGTAGTAAATCTTTGCTCTCTCACAGCAGGGAGTTCACATTACAAGGCAGCAATTTTTATTTGCCCATCAACTGGGCTTATGTGGAAATGATGCACCACCAGCAGCATGATGTCCGCAAGAGTGGCAACGAGGGGGGGGGGGGGGGCGGGAACAAGAAGATGACAAGTTGTTATTCTATTGGTATGTACTGTCTCTTTATAGTGTTTTAAAGATTGTTTTTGAAGTTCGCCTTAGAACGTAGCATTTTATTTCCAAAGTGTAGTAAATCTTTGCTCTCTCACAGCAGGGTGTTCACATTACAAGGCTGCAATTTTTATTTGCCCATCAACTGGGCTTATGGTGGAAATGACGCACCACCAGCAGCATGATGTCCGCAAGAGTGGCAACGAGGGGGGGGGGGGAGGGGCGGGACAAGAAGATGACAAGTTGTTATTCTATTGGTATGTACTGTCTCTTTATAGTGTTTTAAAGATTGTTGTTTCAAGTTCGCCTTAGAATGTAGCATTTTATTTCCAAAGTGTAGTAAATCTTTGCTCTCTCACAGCAGGGAGTTCACATTACAAGGCTGCAATTTTTATTTGCCCATCAACTGGGCTTATGGTGGAAATGACGCACCACCAGCAGCATGATGTCCGCAAGAGTGGCAACGAGGGGGGGGGGGGGGGGGCGGGAACAAGAAGATGAGAAGTTGTTATTCTATTGGTATGTACTGTCTTTTTGTAGCATTTTAAAGATTGTTCTTTCAAGGTCGCCTTAGAACGTAGCATTTTATTTCCAAAGTGTAGTAAATCTTTGCTCTCTCACAGCAGGGTGTTCACATTACAAGGCTGCAATTTTTATTTGCCCATCAACTGGGCTTATGGTGGAAATGACGCACCACCAGCAGCATGATGTCCGTAAGAGTGGCAACGAGGGGGGGGGGGGGGGGCGGGAACAAGAAGATGACAAGTTGTTATTCTATTGGTATGTACTGTCTCTTTATAGTGTTTTAAAAATTGTTCTTTCATCTTCGCCTTAGAACGTAGCATTTTATTTCCAAAGTGTAATAAATCTTTGCTCTCTCACAGCAGGGAGTTCACATTACAAGGCTGCAATTTTTATTTGCCCATCAACTGGGCTTATGGTGGAAATGACGCACCACCAGCAGCATGATGTCCGCTAGAGTGGCAACGAGGGGGGGGGGGGCCGGGAACAAGAAGATGACAAGTTGTTATACTATTGGTATGTACTGTCTCTTTATAGTGTTTTAAAGATTGTTCTTTCAAGTTCGCCTTACAACGTAGCATTTTATTTCCAAAGTGTAGTAAATCTTTGCTCCCTCACAGCAGGGTGTTCACATTACAAGGCTGCAATTTTTATTTGCCCATCAACTGGGCTTATGGTGGAAATGACGCACCACCAGCAGCATGATGTCCGCAAGAGTGGCAACGAGGGGGGGGTGGGCCGGGAACTAGAAGATGACAAGTTGTTATTCTATTGGTATGTACTGTCTCTTTATAGTGTTTTAAAGATTGTTGTTTCAAGTTCGCCTTAGAACGTAGCATTCTATTTCCAAAGTGTAGTAAATCTTTGCTCTCTCACAGCAGGGTGTTCACATTACAAGGCTGCAATTTTTATTTGCCCATCAACTGGGCTTATGGTGGAAATGACGCACCACAAGCAGCATGATGTCCGCAAGAGTGGCAACGAGGGGGGGGGGGGGGGGCGGGAACAAGAAGATGACAAGTTGTTATTCTATTGGTATGTACTGTCTCTTTATAGTGTTTTAAAAATTGTTCTTTCATGTTCGCCTTAGAACGTAGCATTTTATTTCCAAAGTGTAGTAAATCTTTGCTCTCTCACAGCAGGGAGTTCACATTACAAGGCTGCAATTTTTATTTGCCCATCAACTTGGCTTATGGTAGAAATGACGCAACACCAGCAGCATGATGTCCGCAAGAGTGGCAACGGGGAGGGGGGGCCGGGAACAAGAAGATGACAAGTTGTTATTCTATTGGTATGTACTGTCTCTTTATAGTGTTTTAAAGATTGTTCTTCAAGTTCGCCTTAGAGCGTAGCATTTTATTTCCAAAGTGTAGTAAATCTTTGCTCTCTCACAGCAGAGTGTTCACATTACAAGGCTGCAATTTTTATTTGCCCATCAACTGGGCTTATGGTGGAAATGACGCACCACCAGCAGCATGATGTCTGCAAGAGTGGCAACGAGGGGGGGTGGCGGCGGGAACAAGGAGATGACAAGTTGTTATTCTATTGGTATGTACTGTCTCTTTATAGTGTTTTAAAGATTGTTCTTTCAAGTTCGCCTTAGAACGCAGCATTTTATTTCCAAAGTGTAGTAAATATTTGCTCTCTCACAGCAGGGTGTTCACATTACAAGGCTGCAATTTTTATTTGCCCATCAACTGGGCTTATGGTGGAAATGACGCACCACCAGCAGCATGATGTCCGCAAGAGTGGCAACGAGGAGGGGAGGGGGGCGGGAACAAGAAGATGACAAGTTGTTATTCTATTGGTATGTACTGTCTCTTTATAGTGTTTTAAAGATTGTTCTTTCAAGTTCGCCTTACAACGTAGCATTTTATTTCCAAAGTGTAGTAAATCTTTGCTCTCTCACAGCAGGGTGTTCACATTACAAGGCTGCAATTTTTATTTGCCCATCAACTGGGCTTATGGTGGAAATGACGCACCACCAGCAGCATGATGTCCGCAAGAGTGGCAACGAGGGGGGGGGGGGGGGGGGCTGGGACAAGAAGATGACAAGTTGTTATTCTATTGGTATGTACTGTCTCTTTATAGTGTTTTAAAGATTGTTCATTCAAGTTCGCCTTAGAACGTAGCATTTTATTTCCAAAGTGTAGTAAATCTTTGCTCTCTCACAGCAGAGTGTTCACATTACAAGGCTGCAATTTTTATTTGCCCATCAACTGGGCTTATGGTGGAAATGACGCACCACCAGCAGCATGATGTCCGCAAGAGTGGCAACGAGGGGGGGGTGGGCCGAGAACATGACAAGTTGTTATTCTATTGGTATGTACTGCCTCTTTATAGTGTTTTAAAGATTGTTGCTTCAAGTTCGCCTTAGAACGTAGCATTCTATTTCCAAAGTGTAGTAAATCTTTGCTCTCTCACAGCAGGGGGTTCACATTACAAGGCTGCAATTTTTATTTGCCCATCAACTGGGCTTATTGTGGAAATGACGCACCACCAGCAGCATCATGTCCATAAGAGTGGCAACGAGGGGGGGGGGGGGCCGGGAACAAGAAGATGACAAGTTGTTATTCTATTGGTATGTACTGTCCCTTTATAGTGTTTTAAAGATTGTTCTTTCAAGTTCGCCTTAGAACGTAGCATTCTATTTCCAAAGTGTAGTAAATCTTTGCTCTCTCACAGCAGGGTGTTCACATTACAAGGCTGCAATTTTTATTTGCCCATCAACTGGGCTTATGATGGAAATGACGCACCACCAGCAGCATGATGTCCGCAAGAGTGGCAACGAGGGGGAGGGGGGGGCGGGAACAAGAAGATGACAAGTTGTTATTCTATTGGTATGTACTGTCTCTTTATAGTGTTTTAAAAATTGTTCTTTCATGTTCGCCTTAGAACGTAGCATTTTATTTCCAAAGTGTAGTAAATCTTTGCTCTCTCACAGCAGGGAGTTCACATTACAAGGCTGCAATTTTTATTTGCCCATCAACTGGTCTTATGATGGAAATGACGCACCACCAGCAGAATGATGTCCGCAAGAGTGGGAACGAGGGGGGGGGGGGGGGCGTGTACAAGAAGATGACAAGTTGTTATTCTATTGGTATGTACTGTCTCTTTGTAGTGTTTTAAAGATTGTTCTTTCAAGTTCGCCTTAGAACGTAGCATTTTATTTCCAAAGTGTAGTAAATCTTTGCTCTCTCACAGCAGAGTGTTCACATTACAAGGCTGCAATTTTTATTTGCCCATCAACTGGGCTTATGGTGGATATTTCAAAAGTGTAGTAAATCTTTGCTCTCTCACAGCAGGGTGTTCACATTACAAGGCTGCAATTTTTTTTTGCCCATCAACTGTGCTTATGGTGGAAATGACGCACCACCAGCAGCATGATGTCCGCAAGAGTGGCAACGAGGGGGGGGGGGGGGGGGCGGGAACAAGAAGATGACAAGTTGTTATTCTATTGGTATGTACTGTCTCTATATAGTGTTTTAAAGATTGTTCTTTCAAGTTCGCCTTAGAACGTAGCATTTAATTTCCAAAGTGTAGTAAATCTTTGCTCTCTCACAGCAGGGAGTTCACATTACAAGGCTGCAATTTTTATTTGCCCATCAACTGGGCTTATGGTGGAAATGATGCACCACCAGCAGCATGATGTCCGCAAGAGTGGCAACGAGGGGGGAAGGCGGGAACAAGAAGATGACAAGTTGTTATTCTATTGGTATGTACTGTCTCTTTATAGTGTTTTAAAGATTGTTTTTCAAGTTCGCCTTAGAACGTAGCATTTTATTTCCAAAGTGTAGTAAATCTTTGCTCTCTCACAGCAGGGTGTTCACATTACAAGGCTGCAATTTTTATTTGCCCATCAACTGGGCTTATGGTGGAAATGACGCACCACCAGCAGCATGATGTCCGCAAGATCGGCAACGAGGGGGGGGGGGGGGTGGGGACGGGACAAGAAATTGACAAGTTGTTATTCTATTAGTATGTACTGTCTCTTTATAGTGTTTTAAAGATTGTTCTTTCAAGTTCGCCTTAGAACGTAGCATTTTATTTCCAAAGTGTAGTAAATCTTTGCTCTGTCACAGCAGGGAGTTCACATTACAAGGCTGCAATTTTTATTTGCCCATCAACTGGGCTTATGGTGGAAATGACGCACCACCAGCAGCATGATGTCCGCAAGAGTGGCAACGAGGGGGGGGGGGGGGGGGCGGGAACAAGAAGATGACAAGTTGTTATTCTATTGGTATGTACTGTCTCTTTATAGCATTTTAAAGATTGTTCTTTCAAGGTCGCCTTAGAACGTAGCATTTTATTTCCAAAGTGTAGTAAATCTTTGCACTCTCACAGCAGGGTGTTCACATTACAAGGCTGCAATTTTTATTTGCCCATCAACTGGGCTTTTGGTGGAAATGACGCACCACCAGCAGCGTGATGTCCGCAAGAGTGTCAACGAGGTTTGGGGGGGGGGGGGGGCGGGAACAAGAAGATGACAAGTTGTTATTCTATTGGTATGTACTGTCTCTTTATAGTGTTTTAAAGATTGTTCTTTCAAGTTTGCCTTAGAACGTAGCATTTTATTTCCAAAGTGTAGTAAATCTTTGCTCTCTCACAGCAGGGAGTTCACATTAAGAGGCTGCAAATTTTATTAGCCCATCAACTGGGCTTTTGGTGGAAATGACGCACCACTAGCAGCATGATGTCCGCAAGAGTGGCAACGAAGGGGTGGGGGCCGGGAACTAGAAGATGACAAGTTGTTATTCTATTGGTATGTACTGTCTCTTTATAGTGTTTTAAAAATTGTTCTTTAAGGTTCGCCTTAGTACGTAGCATTTTATTTCCAAAGTGTAGTAAATCTTTGCTCTCTCACAGCAGGGAGTTCACATTACAAGGCTGCAATTTTTATGTGCCCATCAACTGGGCTTTTGGTGGAAATGATGCACCACCAGCAGCATTATGTCCGCAAGAGTGGCAACGAGGGGGGGGGGGGGGGGCGGGAACAAGAAAATGTTAAGTTGTTATTCTATTGGTATGTACTGTCTGTTTATAGTGTTTTAAAGATTGTTCTTTCAAGTTCGCCTTAGAACGTAGCATTTTATTTCCAAAGTGTAGTAAATCTTTGCTCTCTCACAGCAGGGAGTTCACATTACAAGGCTGCAATTTTTATTTGCCCATCTACTGGGCTTTTGGTGGAAATGACGCACCACTCGCAGCATGATGTCCGTAAGAGTGGCAACGAGGGGGGGGGGGGCCGGGAACAAGAAGATGACAAGTTGTTATTCTATTGGTATGTACTGTCTCTTTATAGTGTTTTAAAGATTGTTCTTTCAAGTTCGCATTAGAACGTAGCATTTTATTTCCAAAGTGTAGTAAATCTTTGCTCTCTCACAGCAGGGAGTTCACATTACAAGGCTGCAATTTTTATTTGCCCATCAACTGGGCTTTTGCTGGAAATGACGCACCACCAGCAGCATGATGTCCTCAAGAGTGGCAACGAGGTGGGGGGGGGGGGGGGGGCGGGAACAAGAAGATGACAAGTTGTTATTCTATTGGTATGTACTGTCTCTTTATAGTGTTATAAAGATTGTTCTTTCAAGTTCGCATTAGAACGTAGCATTTTATTTCCAAAGTGTAGTAAATCTTTGCTCTTTCACAGCAGGGAGTTCACATTACAAGGCTGCAATTTTTATTTGCCCTTCAACTGGGCTTATGGTGGAAATGATGCACCACTAGCAGCATGATGTCCGCAAGAGTGGCAACGAGGGGGCGCGGGGGCCGGGAACAAGAAGATGACAAGTTGGTATTCTATTGGTATGTACTGTCTCTTTATAGTGTTTTAAAGATTGTTCTTTCAAGTTCGCCTTAGAACGTAGCATTTTATTTCCAAAGTGTAGTAAATCTTTGCTCTCTCACAGCAGGGAGTTCACATTACAAGGCTGCAATTTTTATTTGCCCATCAACTGGGCTTTTGGTGGAAATGACGCACAACTAGCAGCATGATGTCCGCAAGAGTGGTAACGAGGGGGGGGGGGGGGGGGGCCTGAACAAGAAGATGACAGGTTGTTATTCTATTGGTATGTACTGTCTCTTTCTAGTGTTTTAAAGATTGTTCTTTCACGTTCACATTAGAACGTAGCATTTTATTTCCAAAGTGTAGTAAATCTTTGCTCTCTCACAGCAGGGAGTTCACATTACAAGGCTGCAATTTTTATTTGCCCATCAACTGGGCTTTTGGTGGAAATGACGCACCACCAGCTGCATGATGTCCGCAAGATTGGCAACGAGGTGGGGGGGGGGGGGGGCCGGGAACAAGATGATGACAAGTTGTTATTCTATTGGTATGTACTGTCTCTTTATAGTGTTTTAAAGATTGTTCTTTCAAGTTCGCCTTAGAACGTAGCATTTTATTTCCAAAGTGTAGTAAATCTTTGCTCTCTCACAGCAGGGAGTTCACATTACAAGGCTGCAATTTTTATTTGCCCAACAACTGGGCTTTTGTTGGAAATGACGCACCACCAGTAGCATGATGTCCGCAAGATTGTCAACGAGGGGTGGGGACGCGGGAACAAGAAGATGACAAGTTGTTATTCTATTGGTATGTACTGTCTCTTTATAGTGTTTTAAAGATTGTTCTTTGATGTTCGCCTAATAACGTAGCATTTTATTTCCAAAGTGTAGTAAATCTTTGCTCTCTCACAGCAGGGAGTTCACATTACAAGGCTGCAATTTTTATTTGCCCATCAACTCGGCTTTTGGTGGAAATGACGCACCACTAGCAGCATGATGTCCGCAAGAGTGGCAACGAGGGGGGGGGGGGGGCCGGGAACAAGAAGATGACTAGTTGTTATTCTATTGGTATGTACTGTCTCTTTATAGTGTTTTAAAGATTGTTCTTACAAGTTCGCCTTAGAACGTAGCATTTTATTTCCAAAGTGTAGTAAATCTTTGCTCTCTCACAGCAGGGAGTTCACATTACAAGGCTGCAATTTTTATTTGCCCATCAACTGGGCTTTTGGTGGAAATGACGCACAACTAGCAGCATGATGTCCGCAAGAGTGGTAACGAGGGGGGGGGGGGGGGGCGGGAACAAGAAGATGACAAGTTGTTATTCTATTGGTATGTACTGTCTCTTTATAGTGTTTTAAAGATTGTTCTTTCACGTTCGCCTTAGATCGTATCATTTTATTTCCAAAGTGTAGTATATCTATGCTTTCTCACAGCAGGGTGTTCACATTACAAGGCTGCAATTTTTATTTGCCCATCAACTGGGCTTTTGGTGGAAATGACGCTCCACCAGCAGCATGATGTCCGCAAGAGTGGCAACGAGGGGGGTGGGGGGGCCGGGAACAAGAAGATGACAAGTTGTTATTCTATTGGTATGTACTGTCTGTTTATAGTGTTTTAAAGATTGTTCTTTCAAGTTCGCATTAGAACGTAGCATTTTATTTCCAAAGTGTAGTAAATCTTTGCTCTCTCACAGCAGGGAGTTCACATTACAAGGCTGCAATTTTTATTTGCCCATCAACTGGGCATTTGTTGGAAATGACGCACCACCAGTAGCATGATGTCCGCAAGATTGTCAACGAGGGGGGGAAGGGGGGGCGGGAACAAGAAGATGACAAGTTGTTATTCTATTGGTATGTACTGTCTCTTTATAGTGTTTTAAAGATTGTTCTTTCACGTTCGCCTTGGATCGTATCGTTTTCTTTCCAAAGTGTAGTATATCTATGCTTTCTCACAGCAGGGTGTTCACATTACAAGGCTGCAATTTTTATTTGCCCATCAACTGGGCTTTTGGTGGAAATGACGCACCACCAGCAGCATGATGTCCGCAAGAGCGGCAACGAGGGGGGTGCGGGGGCCGGGAACAAGAAGATGACAAGTTGTTATTCTATTGGTATGTACTGTCTGTTTATAGTGTTTTAAAGATTGTTCTTTCAAGTTCGCATTTGAACGTAGCATTTTATTTCCAAAGTGTAGTAAATCTTTGCTCTCTAACAGCAGGGAGTTCACATTACAAGGCTGCAATTTTTATTTGCCCATCAACTGGGCTTTTGGTGGAAATGACGCACAACTAGCAGCATGATGTCCGCAAGAGTTGTAACGAGGGGGGGGGGGGCGGGAACAAGAAGATGACAAGTTGTTATTCTATTGGTATGTACTGTCTCTTTATATTGTTTTAAAAATTGTTCTTTCAAGTTCGCCTTAGAACGTAGCATTTTATTTCCAAAGTGTAGTAAATCTTTGCTCTCTCACAGCAGGGAGTTCACATTACAAGGCTGCAATTTTTATTTGCCCATCAACTGGGCTTTTGTTGGAAATGACGCACCACCAGTAGCATGATGTCCGCAAGATTGTCAACGAGGGGAGGGGGGCGGGAACAAGAAGATGACAAGTTGTTATTCTATTGGTATGTACTGTCTCTGTATAGTGTTTTAAAGATTGTTCTTTCAAGTTCGCCTTAGATCGTATCATTTTATTTCCAAAGTGTAGTATATCTATGCTTTCTCACAGCAGGGTGATCACATTACAAGGCTGCAATTTTTATTTGCCATTCAACTGGGCATTTGGTGGAAATGACGCACCACCAGCAGCATGATGTCCACAAGAGTGGCAACGAGGGGGGTGGGGGGGCCGGGAACAAGAAGATGACAAGTTGTTATTCTATTGGTATGTACTGTCTGTTTATAGTGTTTTAAAGATTGTTCTTTCAAGTTCGCATTAGAATGTAGCATTTTATTTCCAAAGTGTAGTAAATCTTTGCTCTCTTACAGCAGGGAGTTCACATTACAAGGCTGCAATTTTTATTTGCCCATCAACTGGGCTTTTGTTGGAAATGACGCACCACCAGTAGCATGATGTCCGCAAGATTGTCAACGAGGGGGGGGGGGGGGGGCGAAAACAAGAAGATGACAAGTTGTTATTCTATTGGTATGTACTGTCACTTTATAGTGTTTTAAAGATTGTTCTTTCACGTTCGCCTTAGATCGTATCATTTTATTTCCAAAGTGTAGTATATCTATGCTTTCTCACAGCAGGGTGTTCACATTACGAGGCTGCAATTTTTATTTGCCCATCAACTGGGCTTTTGGTGGAAATGACGCACCACCAGCAGCATGATGTCCGCAAGAGCGGCAACGAGGGGGGTGGGGGGGCCGGGAACAAGAAGATGACAAGTTGTTATTCTATTGGTATGTACTGTCTCTTTATAGTGTTTTAAAGATTGTTCTTTCAAGTTCGCATTAGAACGTAGCATTTTATTTCCAAAGTGTAGTAAATCTTTGCTGTCTCACAGCAGGGAGTTCACATTACAAGGCTGCAATATTTATTTGCCCATCAACTGGGCTTTTGGTGGAAATGACGCACCACTAGCAGCATGATGTCCGCAAGAGTGGCAACGAGGGGGGGGGGGCCGGGAACAAGAAGATGACAAGTTGTTATTCTATTGGTATGTACTGTCTCTTTATAGTGTTTTAAAGATTGTTCTTACAAGTTCGCTTTAGAATGTAGCATTTTTTTCCAAAGTGTAGTAAATTTTTGCTTTCTCACTGCAGGGTGTTCACATTACAAGGCTGCAACTTTTATTTGCCCATCAACTGGGCTTTTGCTTGAAACGAGGCACCACCAGCAGCATGATGTCCACAAGAGTGGGAACGAGGGGGGGGGGAAGGCGGGGAACAAGAAGATGACAAGTTGTTATACTATTGGTATGTACTGTCTCTTTATACAGTTTTAAAGATTGTTTGTTGTTTCAAGTTCGCCTTAGAACGTAGCATTTTATTTCCAAAGTGTAGTAAATCTATGCTTTCTCACAGCAGGGTGTTCACATTACAAGGCTGCAATTTTTATTTGCCCATCAACTAGGCTTTTGGTGGAAATGACGCACCACCAGCAGCATGATGTCCGCAAGATTGGCAACGAGGAGGGGGGGGGGGGCGGGAACAAGAAGATGACAAGTTGTTATTCTATTGGTATTTACTGTCTCTTTATAGTGTTTTAAAGATTGTTCTCTCACGTTCGCCTTAGAACGTAGCATTTTATTTCCAAAGTGTAGTAAATCTATGCTTTCTCACAGCAGGGTGTTCACATTACAAGGCTGCCATTTTTATTTGCCCATCAACTGGGCTTTTGGTGGAAATGACGCACCACCAGCAGCATGATGTCCGCAAGAGTGGCAACGAGTGGGGGGGGGGGGGGGGGCGAGAACAAGAAGATGACAAGTTGTTATTCTATTGGTATGTACTGTCTCTTTATAGTGTTTTAAAGATTGTTCTTTCAATTTCGCCTTAGAACGTAGCATTTTATTTCCAAAGTGTAGTAAATCTATGCTTTCTCACAGCAGGGTGTTCACATTACAAGGCTGCAATTTTTATTTGCCCAACAACTGGGCTTTAGGTGGAAATGACGCACCACTAACAGCATGATGTCCGTAAGAGCGGCAACGAGGTGGGGGGGGGGGGGCGGGAACAAGAAGATGACAAGTTGTTATTCTATTGGTATGTACTGTCTCTTTATAGTGTTTTAAAGATTGTTCTTTTACGTTCACCTTAGAACGTAGCATTTTATTTACAAAGTGTAGTAAATCTATGCTTTCTCACAGCAGGGTGTTCACATTACAAGGCTGCAATTTTTATTTGCCCATCAACTGGGCTTTTGGTGGAAATGACGCACCACCAGCAGCATGATGTCCGCAGAAGTGGCAACGAGGGGTGGGGGGGGGGCGGGAACATGAAGATGACAAGTTGTTATTCTATTGGTATGTACTGTCTCTTTATAGTGTTTTAAAGATTGTTCTTTCAAGTTCGCCTTAGAACGTAGCATTTTATTTCCAAAGTGTAGTAAATCTTTGCTCTCTCACAGCAGGGATTTCACATTACAAGGCTGCAATTTTTATTTGCCCATCAACTGGGCTTTTGGTGGAAATGACGCACCACTAGCAGGATGATGTCCGCAAGAGTGGCAACGAGGGGGGGGGGGGCCGTGAACAAGAAGATGACAAGTTGTTATTCTATTGGTATGTACTGTCTCTTTATAGTGTTTTAAAGATTGTTCTTTCACGTTCGCCTTAGAACGTATCATTTTATTTCCAAAGTGTGGTAAATTTATGCTTTCTCACAGCAGGGTGTTCACATTACAAGGCTGCAATTTTTATTTGCCAATCAACTGGGCTTTTGGTGGAAAAGACGCACCACCAGCAGCATGATGTCCACAATAGTTGCAACGAGTGTAGGGGGGGGGGGGGGGGGGCGGGAACAAGAAGATGACAAGTTGTTATTCTATTGGTATGTACTGTCTCTTTATACTTTTTTAAAGATTGATCTTTCAATTTCGCCTTAGAACGTAGCATTTTATTTCCAAAGTGTAGTAAATCTTTGCTTTCTCACAGCAGTGTGTTCACATTACAAGGCTGCCATTTTTATTTGCCCATCAACTGGGCTTTTGGTGGAAACGACGCACCACCAGCAGCATGATGTCTGCATGTGTGGCAACGAGAGGGGGGGGGGGGGGGGCCGGTAACAAGAAGATGACAAGTTGTTATTCTATTGGTATGTACTGTCTCTTTATAGTGTTTTAAAGATTGTTCTTTCAAGTTCGCCTTAGAACGTAGCATTTTATTTCCAAAGTGTAGTAATTCTATGCTTTCTCACAGCAGGGTGTTCACATTACAAGGCTGCAATTTTTATTTGCTCATCAACTGGGCTTTTGGTGGAAATGACGCACCACCAGCAGCATGATGTCCGCAAGAGTGGCAACAAGGGGGGGGGGGGGGGGGGGGGAAGGCCGGAAACAAGATGATGACAAGTTGTTATTCTATTGGTATGTACTGTCTCTTTATAGTGTTTTAAAGATTGTTCTTTCACGTTCGCCTTAGAACGTAGCATTTTATTTCCAAAGTGTAGTAATTCTATGCTTTCTCACAGCAGGGTGTTCACATTACAAGGCTGCAATTTTTATTTGCTCATCAACTGGGCTTTTGGTGGAAATGACGCACCACCAGCAGCATGATGTCCGCAAAAGTGGCAACGAGGGGGGGGGGGGGCCGGGAACAAGAAGATGACAAGTTGTTATTCTATTGGTATGTACTGTCTCTTTATAGTGTTTTAAAGATTTTTCTTTCACGTTCGCCTTAGAACGTAGCATTTTATTTCCAAAGTGTAGTAAATCTATGCTTTCTCACAGCAGGGTGTTCACATTACAAGGCTGCAATTTTTATTTGCCCATCAACTGGCCTTTTGTTGGAAATGACGCACCACCAGCAGCATGATGTCCGCAAGAGTGGTAACGAGGGGAGGGGGGGACGGGAACAAGAAGATGACAAGTTGTTATTCTATTGGTATGTATTGTCTCTTTATAGTGTTTTAAAGACTTTTCTTTCAAGTTCGCCTTAGAACGTAGCATTTTATTTCCAAAGTGTAGTAAATCTATGCTTTCTCACAGCAGGGTGTTCACATTACAAGGCTGCAATTTTTATTTGCCCATCAACTGGGCTTATGGTGGAAATGACGCACCACCAGCCGCATTATGTCCGCAAAAGTGGCAACGAGAGGGGGGGGGGGGGGGGGGCAGGAACAAGAAGATGACAATTTGTTATTCTATTCATATGTACTGTCTCTTTATAGTGTTTTAAATATTGTTCTTTCAAGTTCGCCTTAAAACTTAGCATTTTATTTCCAAAGTATAGTAAATCTTTGCTTTCTCACAGCAGGGTGCTCACATTACAAGGCTGCCATTTTTATTTGCCCATCAACTGGGCTTTTGGTGGAAATGACGCACCACCAGCAGCATGATGTCCGCAACAGTAGCAGCGAGGAGGGGGGGGGCCCGGGAACAAGAAGATGACAAGTTGTTATTCTATTGGTATGTACTGTCTCTTTATAGTGTTTTATAGATTGTTCTTTCAAGTTCGCCTTAGAATGTAGCATTTTATTTCCATAGTGTAGTAAATCTATGCTTTCTCAAAGCAGGGTGTTCACATTACAAGGCTGCAATTTTTATTTGCTTATCAACTGGGCTTTTGGTGGAAATGACGCACCACCAGCAGCATGATTTCCACAAGAGTGGCAACGAGGGGGGTGGGGCGGGAACAAGAAGATGACAAGTTGTTATTCTATTGGTATGTACTGTCTCTTTATAGTGTTTTAAAGATTGTTCTTTCACGTTCGCCTTAGAACGTAGCATTTTATTTCCAAAGTGTAGTAAATCTATGCTTTCTCACAGCAGGGTGTTCACATTACAAGGCTGCAATTTTTATTTGCTCATCAACTGGGCTTTTGTTGGAAATGACGCACCACCAGCAGCATCATGTCCGCAAGAGTCGTAACAAGAGGGGGGGGGGGGGGCAGGAACAAGAAGATGACAAGTTGTTATTCTATTGGTATGTACTGTCTCTTTATAGTGTTTTAAAGATTGTTCTTTCAAGTTCGCCTTAGATCGTAGCATTTTATTTCCAAAGTGTAGTAAATCTATGCTTTCTCACAGCAGGGTGTTCACATTACAAGGCTGCAATTTTCATTTGCCCATCAACTGGGCTTTCGGTGGAAATGACGCACCACCAGCAGCATGTTGTCGACAAGAGTGGCAACGAGGGTGGGAGTGGTGGGGGGGGGGGGCGGGAACAAAAAGATGACAAGTTGTTATTCTGTTGGTATGTACTGTCTCTTTATAGTGATTTAAAGATTGTTCTTACAAGTTCACCTTAGAATGTAGCTTATTTTCCAAAGTGTAGTAAACCTTTGCTGTCTCACAGCAGTGTGTTCACATTACAAGACTGCAATTTTTATTTGCCCATCAACTGGGCTTTTGGTGAAAATGACACAACACCAGCAGCATGATGTCCACAAGAGTGTGAACGAGGGGTGGGGGGGGGGCCGGAACAAGAAGATGACAAGTTGTTATTCTATTGGTATGTACTGTCTCTTTACAGTGTTTTAAAGATTTTTCTTTAAAGTTCGCCTTAGAACGTAGCATTTGATTTCCAAAGTGTAGTAAATCTATGCTTTCTCACAGCAGGGTGTTCACATTACAAGGCTGCAATTTTTATATGCCCATAAACTGGGCTTTTGGTGGAAATGACGCACCACCAGCAGCATGATGTCCGCAAGAGTGGCAACGAGGGGGGGGGGGGGCGGGAACAAGAAGATGACAAGTTGTTATTCTATTAGTATGTACTGTCTCTTTATACTGTTTTAAAGATTGTTCTTTCAAGTTCGCCTTAGAATGTAGCATTTTATTTCCATAGTGTAGTAAATCTATGCTTTCTCAAAGCAGGGTGTTCACATTACAATGCTGCAATTTTTATTTGCCCATCAACTGGGCTTATGATGGAAATGACGCACCACCAGCAGCATTATGTCCGCAAGAGTGGCAAGGAGTGGGGGGGGGGGGGGCAGGTTCAAGAAGATGACAAGTTGTTATTCTATTGGTATGTACTGTCTCTTTATAATGTTTTAAATATTGTTCTTTCAAGTTCGCCTTAGAACGTAGCATTTTATTTCCAAAGTGTAGTAAATCTTTGCTTTCTCACAGCAGTGTGTTCAAATTACAAGGCTGCAATTTTTATTTGCCCATCAACTGGGCTTTTGGTGGAAATGACGCACCACCAGCAGTATGATGTCCGCAACAGTAGCAACGAGGAGGGGGGAGGACCGGGAACAAGAAGATGACAAGTTGTTATTCTATTGGTATGTACTGTCTCTTTATAGTGTTTTAAAGATTGTTCTTTCAAGTTCGCCTTAGAACGTAGCATTTTATTTCCAAAGTGTAGTAAATCTTTGCTTTCTCACAGCAGGGTGTTCACATTACAAGGCTGCAATTTTTATTTGCCCATCAACTGTGCTTGTGGTTGAAATGACGCACCACCAGCAGCATGATGTCCGCAAGAGTGGCAACGAGAGGGGGGGAGGGCCGGGAACAAGAAGAAGACAAGTTGTTATTCTATTGGTATGTACTGTCTCTTTATAGTGTTTTAAAGATTGTTCTTTCAAGTTCGCCTTAGAACGTAGCATTTTATTTCCAAAGTGTAGTAAACCTTTGCTTTCTCACAGCAGGGTGTTCACATTACAAGGCTGCAATTTTTATTTTCCCGTCAATTGGGCTTTTGGTGGAAATGACGCACCACCAGCGGCATGATGTCCACAAGAGTGGAAACGAGGGGGGGTGGGGGGCCGGGAACAAGAAGATGACAAGTTGTTATTCTATTGGTATGTACTGTCTCTTTATAGTGTTTTAAAGATTGTTCTTTTACGTTCACCTTAGAACGTAGCATTTTATTTCCAAAGTGTAGTAAATCTATGCTTTCTCACAGCAGGGTGTTCACATTACAAGGCTGCAATTTTTATTTGCCCATCAACTGGGCTTATGGTGGAAATGACGCACCACCAGCAGCATTATGTCCGCAAAAGTGGCAACGAGAGGGGGGGGGGGGCAGGAACAAGAAGATGACAAGTTGTTATTCTATTGGTATGTACTGTCTCTTTATAGTGTTTTAAATATTGTTCTTTCAAGTTCGCCTTAGAACGTAGCATTTTATTTGCAAAGTGTAGTAAATCTTTGCTTTCTCACAGCAGGGTGCTCACATTACAAGGCTGCCATTTTTATTTGCCCATCAACTGGGCTTTTGGTGGAAATGACGCACCACCAGCAGCATGATGTCTGCAACAGTAGCAGCGAGGAGGGGGGGGGCCCGGGAACAAGTAGATGACAAGTTGTTATTCTATTGGTATGTACTGTTTCTTTATAGTGTTTTAAAGATTGTTCTTTCACGTTCGCCTTAGAACGTAGCATTTTATTTCCAAAGTGTAGTAAATCTATGCTTTCTCACAGCAGGGTGTTCACATTACAAGGCTGTAATTTTTATTTGCTCATCAACTGGGCTTTTGTTGGAAATAACGCACCACCAGCAGCATTATGTCCGCAAGAGTCGTAAAGAGAGGGGGGCGGGGGGGCAGGAACAAGAAGATGACAAGTTG
Source organism: Schistocerca cancellata (assembly GCF_023864275.1). Classification (NCBI taxonomy): domain Eukaryota; kingdom Metazoa; phylum Arthropoda; class Insecta; order Orthoptera; family Acrididae; genus Schistocerca; species Schistocerca cancellata. The sequence goes on along the minus strand of NC_064637.1, from coordinate 29,341,755 downwards.
TTATTCTATTGGTATGTACTGTCTCTTTATACTGTTTTAAAGACTGTTCTTTCAAGTTCGCTTTAGAATGTAGCATTTTATTTCTAAAGTGTAGTAAATCTTTGCTTTCTCACAACAGGGTGTTCACATTACAAGGCTGCAATTTTTATTTGCCCATCAACTGGGCTTTTGGTGGAAATGACGCACCACCAGCAGCATGATGTCCGCAAAAGTGGCAACGAGGGGGGGGGGGGGGGCGGGGACAAGAAGATGACAAGTTGATATTCTATTGGTATGTACTGTCTCTTTATAGTGTTTTAAAGATTGTTCTTTCAAGTTCGCCTTAGAACGTAGCATTTTATTTCCAAAGTGTAGTAAATCTTTGCTTTCTCACAGCAGGGTGTTCACATTACAAGGCTGCAATTTTTATTTGCTTATCAACTGGGCTTTTGGTGGAAATGACACACCACCAGCAGCATGATGTCCACAAGAGTGGAAACGAGGGGGGGTGGGGGGCCGGGAACAAGAAGATGACAAGTTGTTATTCTATTGGTATGTACTGTCTCTTTATAGTGTTTTAAAGATTGTTCTTTTACGTTCACCTTAGAACGTAGCATTTTATTTCCAAAGTGTAGTAAATCTATGCTTTCTCACAGCAGGGTGTTCACATTACAAGGCTGCAATTTTTATTTGCCCATCAACTGGGCTTATGGTGGAAATGACGCACCACCAGCAGCATTATGTCCGCAAAAGTGGCAACGAGAGGGGGGGGGGCAGGAACAAGAAGATGACAAGTTGTTATTCTATTGGTATGTACTGTCTCTTTATAGTGTTTTAAATATTGTTCTTTCAAGTTCGCCTTAGAACGTAGCATTTTATTTGCAAAGTGTAGTAAATCTTTGCTTTCTCACAGCAGGGTGCTCACATTACAAGGCTGCCATTTTTATTTGCCCATCAACTGGGCTTTTGGTGGAAATGACGCACCACCAGCAGCATGATGTCTGCAACAGTAGCAGCGAGGAGGGGGGGGGCCCGGGAACAAGAAGATGACAAGTTGTTATTCTATTGGTATGTACTGTCTCTTTATAGTGTTTTATAGATTGTTCTTTCAAGTTCGCCTTAGAATGTAGCATTTTATTTCCATAGTGTAGTAAATCTATGCTTTCTCAAAGGAGGGTGTTCACATTACAAGGCTGCAATTTTTATTTGCTTATCAACTGGGCTTTTGGTGGAAATGACGCACCACCAGCAGCATGATTTCCACAAGAGTGGCAACGAGGGGGGTGGGGCGGGAACAAGAAGATGACAAGTTGTTATTCTATTGGTATGTACTGTCTCTTTATAGTGTTTTAAAGATTTTTCTTTAAAGTTTGCCTTAGAACGTAGCATTTGATTTCCAAAGTGTAGTAAATCTATGCTTTCTCACAGCAGGGTGTTCACATTACAAGGCTGCAATTTTTATTTGCCCATCAACTGGGCTTTTGGTGGAAATGACGCACTACCAGCAGCATGATTACCACAAAGTGTGGCAACGAGGGGGAGGGGGGGCGGGAAGAAGAAGATGAGAAGTTGTTATTCTATTGGTATGTACTGTCTCTTTATACTGTTTTAAAGATTGTTCTTTCAAGTTCGCCTTAGAATGTAGCATTTTATTTCCATAGTGTAGTAAATCTATGCTTTCTCAAAGCAGGGTGTTCACATTACAATGCTGCAATTTTTATTTGCCCATCAACTGGGCTTATGATGGAAATGACGCACCACCAGCAGCATTATGTCCGCAAGAGTGGCAAGGAGTGGGGGGGGGGGGGGCAGGTTCAAGAAGATGACAAGTTGATATTCTATTGGTATGTACTGTCTCTTTATAATGTTTTAAATATTGTTCTTTCAAGTTCGCCTTAGAACGTAGCATTTTATTTCCAAAGTGTAGTAAATCTTTGCTTTCTCAAAGCAGTGTGTTCACATTACAAGGCAGCAATTTTTATTTGCCCATCAACTGGGCTTTTGGTGGAAATGACGCACCACCAGCAGCATGATGTCCGCAACAGTAGCAACGAGGAGGGGGGAGGCCCGGGAACAAGAAGATGACAAGTTGTTATTCTATTGGTATGTACTGTCTCTTTATAGTGTTTTAAGATTGTTCTTTCAAGTTCGCCTTAGAACATAGCATTTTATTTCCAAAGTGTAGTAAATCTTTGCTTTCTCACAGCAGGGTGTTCACATTACAAGGCTGCAATTTTTATTTGCCCATCAACTGGGCTTGTGGTTGAAATGACGCACCACCAGCAGCATGATGTCCGCAAGAGTGGCAACGAGAGGGGGGGAGGGCCGGGAACAAGAAGAAGACAAGTTGTTATTCTATTGGTATGTACTGTCTCTTTATAGTGTTTTAAAGATTGTTCTTTCACGTTCGCCTTAGAACGTAGCATTTTATTTCCAAAGTGTAGTAAATCTATGCTTTCTCACAGCAGGGTGTTCACATTACAAGGCTGTAATTTTTATTTGCTCATCAACTGGGGACTTTGTTGGAAATGACGCACCACCAGCAGCAATATGTCCGCAAGAGTCGTAAAGAGAGGGGGGGGGGGCAGGAACAAGAAGATGACAAGTTGTTATTCTATTGGTATGTACTGTCTCTTTATAGTGTTTTAAATATTGTTCTTTCAAGTTCGCCTTAGATCGTAGCATTTTATTTCCAAAGTGTAGTAAATCTTTGCTTTCTCACAGCAGGGTGTTCACATTACAAGGCTGCAATTTTTATTTGCCCATCAACTGGGCTTTTGGTGGAAATGACACACCACCAGCAGCATGATGTCCACAAGAGTGTGAACGAGGGGGGGGGGGGGGGGGCGGGAACAAGAAGATGACAAGTTGTTATTCTATTGGTATGTACTGTCTCTTTATACTGTTTTAAAGACTGTTCTTTCAAGTTCGCCTTAGAATGTAGCATTTTATTTCTAAAGTGTAGTAAATCTTTGCTTTCTCACAGGAGGGTGTTCACATTACAAGGCTGCAATTTTTATTTGCCCATCAACTGGGCTTTTGGTGGAAATGACGCACCACCAGCAGCATGATGTCCGCAAGAGTGGCAACGAGGGGGGGGGGGCGGGAACAAGAAGATGACAAGTTGTTATTCTATTGGTATGTACTGTCTCTTTATAGTGTTTTAAAGATTTTTCTTTAAAGTTCGCCTTAGAACGTAGCATTTGATTTCCAAAGTGTAGTAAATCTATGCTTTCTCACAGCAGGGTGTTCACATTACAAGGCTGCATTTTTTATTTGCCCATCAACTGGGCTTTTGTTGGAAATGACGCACCGCCAGCAGCATGTTGTCGACAAGAGTGGTAACGAGGGGGGGGGGGGGGCGGGAACAAAAAGATGACAAGTTGTTATTCTATTGGTATGTACTGTCTCTTTATAGTGTTTTAAAGATTGTTCTTTCAAGTTCGCCTTAGAATGTAGCATTTTATTTTCATAGTGTAGTAAATCTTTGCTTTCTCACAGCAGGGTGTTCACATTACAAGGCTGCAATTTTTATTTGCCCATCAACTGGGCTTTTGGTGGAAATGACGCACTACCAGCAGCATGATTACCACAAAGTGTGGCAACGAGGGGGGGGGGGGGGGCGGGATGAAGAAGATGAGAAGTTGTTATTCTATTGGTATGTACTGTCTCTTTATACTGTTTTAAAGATTGTTCTTTCAAGTTCGCCTTAGAATGTAGCATTTTATTTCCATAGTGTAGTAAATCTATGCTTTCTCAAAGCAGGGTGTTCACATTACAATGCTGCAATTTTTATTTGCCCATCAACTGGGCTTATGATGGAAATGACGCACCACCAGCAGCATTATGACCGCAAGAGTGGCAAGGAGTGGGGGGGGGGGGGGGCAGGTTCAAGAAGATGACAAGTTGATATTCTATTGGTATGTACTGTCTCTTTATAATGTTTTAAATATTGTTCTTTCAAGTTCGCCTTAGAACGTAGCATTTTATTTCCAAAGTGTAGTAAATCTTTGCTTTCTCAAAGCAGTGTGTTCACATTACAAGGCAGCAATTTTTATTTGCCCATCAACTGGGCTTTTGGTGGAAATGACGCACCACCAGCAGCATGATGTCCGCAACAGTAGCAACGAGGAGGGGGGAGGCCCGGGAACAAGAAGATGACAAGTTGTTATTCTATTGGTATGTACTGTCTCTTTATAGTGTGTTAAAGATTGTTCTTTCAAGTTCGCCTTAGAACATAGCATTTTATTTCCAAAGTGTAGTAAATCTTTGCTTTCTCACAGCAGGGTGTTCACATTACAAGGCTGCAATTTTTATTTGCCCATCAACTGGGCTTGTGGTTGAAATGACGCACCACCAGCAGCATGATGTCCGCAAGAGTGGCAACGAGAGGGGGGGAGGGCCGGGAACAAGAAGAAGACAAGTTGTTATTCTATTGGTATGTACTGTCTCTTTATAGTGTTTTAAAGATTGTTCTTTCAAGTTCGCCTTAGATCGTAGCATTTTATTTCCAAAGTGTAGTAAATCTTTGCTTTCTCACAACAGGGTGTTCACATTACAAGGCTGCAATTTTTATTTGCCCATCAACTACCTTTTGGTGGAAATGACACACCACCAGCAGCATGATGTCCACAAGAGTGGGAACGAGGGGGGGGGGGGGGGGCGGGGAACAAGAAGATGACAAGTTGTTATTCTATTGGAATGTACTGTCTCTTTATTCTGTTTTAAAGATTGTTCTTTCAAGTTCGCCTTAGAACGTAGCATTTTATTTCCAAAGTGTAGTAAATCTTTGCTTTCTCACAGCAGGGTGTTCACATTACAAGGCTGCAATTTTTATTTGCCATCAACTGGGCTTTTGTTGGAAATGACGCACTACCAGCAGCATGATGTCCGCAAGAGTGGCAACGTGGTGGGGGGGGGGGGGGGGGGGGGGGAACAAGAAGATGACAAGTTGTTATACTATTGGTATGGATGGTCTCTGTATACTGTTTTAAAGATTGTTCTTTCAAGTTCGCCTTAGAACGTAGCATTTTATTTCCAAAGTGTAGTAAATCTTTGCTTTCTCACAGCAGGGTGTTCACA